>NC_057800.1:629955011-630116034 GCF_018294505.1 Triticum aestivum | reverse complement strand
CACTGCCCCGCCTCTCCGCCGTGTCTAGAAGAACCGCCCCGTCGCCCTACTCCTCCTCGCCGAGCCGCACGGGTCGGAAAGCCCTGCATCACCCTCTGAACCGCCATCTTCGCCGCCTCTGCCCCGAGATCGCCGGCGACCTTCCGACGTCACCAGCCCCTCCCCGAGCTCGCCGAGGCCCCCGTTGCAACCGCTGTGAGCCCCGGCCATTTCCCCCCTAACTCCGCCTCCGTTTGATTGCCATAGCTGCCGCCCCCTTGCTAATAGCAGCCACCGCCGCACGGGCTCGTCGCCGGCAAAGCCCCGGTGACCATTTGGTCACGGGCGTGCACCCGTTGTGCTTGCCGCGACCCGTAGAGCACCCCCAGCGCCTCAGCTCGCTCGTTTGTGAGTAGCAGCGCCGAACCAAACCGCACCCGAGCTCCGGCCGCCGCTCACGAGCTCGCCGCCGTCGGTTCCGGCAACCACAGGCCCGGCCACCACCACCGTTCGACGCGCGCCAGCAAGGGCTCTCCAACAAGCCCAAGCACACCTCGAACCGAGCCCTGTGGGCGATTCCCGAGCACCTCCGCCGCGTCTATCCATGGCCGGCGGCCTAACTCTGGCGAAAACGCCATTAGGCACTAACCTAATGACCCCCTGGGTCCATGGCAGGTGGGGCCAGCCCCTGTTAAGTTTTGGATTAGTTTAAATCTAAACCTAATCAGCACAATGACATGGAATGTGGGACCCACAACTCAGGTTTGACCCCGGTCAGCCGCAGTTGACTTGCTGACATCATGCTTACTCAATGCTGACGCAGTATTTGTTTTCTGGAATTAAAATAAAACAAAAATGATTTATAAAATTCAGAAAATGCCCAAAACTTCTAAAAATCATAGAAATTAAACCGTAACTCCAAATAAGATAAATTATATATGAAAAATTATCAGAAAAATTCAAGGAATCCATCTATACCATTTTGATGCATGTTAGAACAACTTAAGGCCACTGTTTAGGACAAATCAAATGAATGGTATTTAAATAACCACATGTGGAGTTTGAATTTGAACTTGGGTTCAAACCAACTTCATTTAATTGTGTTTCTAGTTTCATTAGCTCAACCAACAGCATATGACATGTCATGATCATGCATCATATTGTGCATTTCATTGATTGTGTTTCTTTCCCTGTTGCCGGTATTTGTCCCCTCTCGATAGACGTGGTTTCGACGATGTGATCGATGACACCGATGAAGAACTATGTTATCTTCAGGAGTGCCAAGCAAGCAAAACCTCCTTGTTCATTCCGATACAACCCCACTCTCCCGCTCCTGCTCTCTTTTACTGCATTAGGACAACACGATTCCTCTGTTACTTGCTGTGGTAGTTGAACCCCTTATCCTCTGCATGACCTGTCATTGCCACAGTAAATAGATGAAACCCACTAGCATGAGTAGGAGTTGTTTGAGCCCTGATGTGCCTACTCATTCATGCTTGTTTGTCATGCCTGCTACTGCTTAGAGTTGAGTCAGGTCTGATTCATCGGGATGAATCGGAGGTGTGTCAACATGTCCTACTGTTAAGAGCTAAGTGTGTGAACACGATTTGGTAAAGGTAGCGGTGAGAGGCCATGTAGGAGTACATGGTGGGTTGTCTCATTGAAGCCGTCCTTAGGATCTGAGTTCTGTGTTTGTGATCCATGAAACAGTTACTACCACGCATTGGGCCCGAAACCAATGGACCCTCTCGGCTTCTTGATCACCCTTGTCCTCTGTCCAGGAGTTGCAACTAGTTTCTGGTGCTTATAGGACATGTGTTGGCGGCCATGCATAGCGCTGACCCTAGGGGTGGGCAATGATGGGGTAGATACACCGTGGCACGGTGTACCGGGCGCCCGTTTGGTGTCTCGGGAACCCTGTTCACATCGTTCGGGGTCGTATGTGGAAACCTCGGCCGGACTCCCTGCGGATGGAACCTGGATAGGCGATAAACCTTGACTAGAGACTTGAGTGTTTAGGTAGGCCGTGGCCGACACCCTCGTTGGGCTTCCGCTTGAAGGTTGCCGAGTACATGTCGTGTAAACGGCGGTAAGTGGTGAGAGCGTGTGTGAAGAAGTACACCCCTGCAGGGTTAACATCATCTATTCGAATAGCCGTGTCCGCGGTAATGGACTTCTGGGTTGCCTATAACAGTTCATAGACAAGTGAAAGTGGATACTCTAAAACTCGCAAGATAAGTGTGAGTGCTATGGATGGCCTTCTTGTAGGGAGACAGGAGTGGATCCATAGTGGTGTATTGAATGGTGAATATGTGGACTCGTGTGCGCCACCTCGAAAGAGTTGCTTGCAATCGTAGTTCGGGTTAGCCACTGAGTCAAAGCTGGCTTGCTCCAGTTAAACTCCACCACCACCCCTTGTTGATACCGATGCATATGTAGCTAGTTCTGATGTAATTCTCGCTGAGTACCTTTGTACTCACGTTTGCTTAATTTATGTTTTGCAGAGAGAGAGACTTCTGCCTCGCTAGAAGTTCCGCGTGGACTTCGACGTTAGCTTGATACCTCAGCTATGAACTAGTGCCCTCGGCAGGATCTGGTAGATAGTCAGGCTTCTTAGCCTCTTTCATTTGTAGATGTCTGTACTCAGACATGTTAAGCTTCCGCATGTGCTTTGATTTGTATGCTATGATTGTTGGGTCATGAGACCCATGTTTGTAATATCTCACTCCTCGGAGCCTAATGAATAAATACTTGAGTTGTATAGTTATGTTGTGATGCCATGTTGTATTTACACATATCGAGCATATTGTGTGTATGATTGAAATGCTTGGTATGTGTGGGATCCGACAATCTAGTTGTTTATCTCTGGTAGCCTCTCTTATGGGGAAATGTAGTCTTGTACTTCCATGAGCCATAGTAGTCCGCTATAGCCCGGTTCACCGGAGTCCTGCTAGCCTAGCATACTGCTCATGACACTTGACTGGCCGGCATGTGTTTCACTTTGTTCCTGTGTCTGTCCCTTCGGGAAAATGTCACGCGGTGACATCCGGAGTCCTGCCTAGCCTGCTACAGCCCGGGTTCCCGGAGTCCTGTTAGCCCAGTGCTACAGCCCGGATTCACACGCTGCTGACCGACATGCTCGATGTGATTCATGTATGCCTGTCCCCATAGGTTAGTGCCGCTTTGGGTTCACGACTAGCCATGTCGGCCCGGGTTCTCTGTCATATGGATGCTAGCAACACTATCATATACGTGAGCCAAAAGGCGCAAACGGTCCCGGGCCATGGTAAGGTGACACCCCTGGGAATACCGTGCGTGAGGCCGCAAAGTGATATGAGGTGTTACCAGCTAGATCGATGTGACTTGGAATCGGGGTCCTGACAGTTTCACTAGTGGCTTCTCTCAAGATAGTATAAGTATTACGATGCGTGAACAAATTACTGTCGAGCAATAATTATGAGAATATCTAGGCATGATCATGTATATAGGCATCACGTCCGCGACGAGTAGATCGAAATTATTATGCATCTACTACTATTACTCTACACATCGACCGCTATCCAGCATGCATCTAGAGTACTAAGTTCATAAGAACAGAGTAATGTATTAGGCAAGATGACATGATGTAGAGGGATAAACTCAAGCAATATGATATAAACCCCATCTTTTTATCCTCGATGGCAACAATACAATATGTGCCTTGCTGCCCCTGCTGTCACTAGGAAAGGACACCGCAAGATTGAACCCAAAGCTAAGCACTTCTCCCATTGCAAGAAAGATCAATCTAGTAGGCCAAACCAAACTGATAATTCGAAGAGACTTGCAAAGAAAACCAATCATACATAAAAGATTTCAGAGAAGAATCAAATATTGTTCATAGATAGACTTGATCATAAACCCACAATTCATCGGATCTCGACAAACACACCACAAAAAGAGTTACATCAAATAGATCTCCAAGAAGATCGAGGAGAACATTGTATTGAGATCCAAAGAGAGAGAAGAAGCCATCTAGCTAATAACTATGGACCCGAAGGTCTGAGGTAAACTACTCACACATCATCGAAGAGGCTATGTTGTTGATTTAGAAGCCCTCCGTGATCGATTCCTCCTCCGACAGAGCTCCAGAAAAGGCCCCAAGATGGGATCTCTTGGGTACAAAAGGTTGCGGCGGTGGAAAAAGGGTTTCGTGGTGCTCCTGGATGTTTCCGGGGTATATGAACATATATAGGAGGAAGAAGTAGGTCGATGGAGCTACGAGGGCCCCACAAGGGTGGGGGCGCGCCTCCCTACCTCGTGGCCTCCTCGTTGATTTCTTGACGTCTACTCCAGGTCCCTTGGATCACGTTTGTTCCAAAAATAACTATCCCGAAGGTTTCATTCCGTTTGGATTCCGTTTGATATTCCTTTTCTGCGAAACACTGAAATAGGCAAAAAAAACAACAATTTGCACTGGGCCTTGGGTTAGTAGATTAGTCCCAAAAATAATATAAAAGTGTGTAAATAAGCCCATTAACATCCAAAACAGATAATATAATAGCATGGAACAATCAAAAATTATAGATACGTTGGAGACGTATCACAAGTCAACAGAGTAAGTCCAGCACTAGATTTGCTAGCCTCACACAGTATAAGGTGGCTATACCGAACAAAAATGGGACCAACCCAGATATCCTGTTCTGATGTTTGATGCCCTGAGCCACTCTTATGTAATGCCACTGGTAAAATGCAGCAGTCGCACTATTAAAAGTAAGGACACGTTAAACCAATGTTGTTTTCAATGTAATGCCTCCAGTACTATGAATCAATGGCGCTTTTTTTCATGTCCTGCTAAATTTCCCATTAAGATAAGTTGCTTCTTTTCGTTAGAAATGCAACTGTCCTAGTCCGCCTACTCTCCCGTGCCCAAATACCAACTCCGTAGCAGCTGTTAATGTAATGTCGTTGGTAAAATGAAGCAATTGCACCATTAAAGTAATGTCGTATTTAACAGTTGTCATAGTTAATCCTAATGCCCACACTAATATCTAGCAATGTTGCTGCTTTAGAAATTTCTACTGTCCTTGTAGGATTTCCATTCAGATAAGGAACATGCTTCTTTTCATTTGATGTATGTTTCATCACTTGTTAGTCACCCTGCTTTCCACCTTTTTTGTGCAAACAGAGATATACATTTCACGCTTGATCTTAGTTGAACTGCACAAATGATATCCAAATTATAGTTGAACATTCCAGGAGCTTCACAACCAACCTTGATGTTACTCAATTTTATTGCAACTAATGAAGAAGAAGCTATGTGGGTTTGGTTTTCTGATGGAAATGGAACCGGGGCTGGAGCCCTTTTCTTAAAAAAAATTGAAGAAGAAGCTGCTAGCTCATGGAACATTGCTTCATTTTAGGTGAACTGCACCAAAAGGTCCCATGAATTGAATCATCCATGATGGTGACTGGTGTGATCCCTTCTATGATGTTGTTGACTGCAGATATGGTTCCCATCACGAGGTATGTTCCTTTTTGGTCTGACCATTTGCCAAAGATCATGCATGTTGAGTCTGCTCTTGTGCTACTGTTTTGGCACTGCCATGATAAAGCAGTAATGTTATTATTTTGCACCTTAATCTAGTGGCACTATTAATTTGAGGCAATGTTTTGGCACCGCAAGTGCCACTAATTTTTTTATATATCAAAAGAGGGGGGTTTCCTCTGATTTCACTAAAGAAACCCTACCGTAGAGAACCATTATCCGACAACATCTCAGTGTAAACGGGCGGTTATGCAACTACTACTAGACCGGACTGAGTACTAGCAGGAGACAAGTTCGCCACATAAGCTAGGCGGGTAGGGGGATGCAACACCAGCTCGACCAAGTTTGGATTACAACCCAAATTCTACCACAGAAACATCAGGGGGTTATAGAGCCAGCTTCAGCATCCCAGTCTAGACACCCCGGGCCTCCATCCTTGTGACGCGCGGTACACCTCGTTTGCCACCTGCTCGACCCTAGTGCCACTGATAAAATGAAGCAATAATACAGTTAAAATAGAGCGAGTGTCCTCTCTATCATTTCATTTCCAATGTATATAAAGAAAGTGCTTCTCTTTGTTAGTATATGTTTCATCAACTAGTCACATTGTTAATGTTTAAGCGTTTCTGCAAACTGGGGTGCTTAATTTTAGTTGATTTGCACAAAAATAGAGATTGGAATGTCTCAAGGCCCCTCCTTATACCATCGCTGTACACTGATGTTCATCACTGGCAGAAGGTGTATCGGGGAGACTTGGGTCAATTTCCAGTATGAGGCGTCGCAGGGCCCATCTCGCCCTCGCAGCATGGCATACTATGATACCATCGCAATATTTTCTTCTATTTATTAGTGTATGTTTCATCAACTAGTGCCACTATAATGTAATCATGCTTTTTCATTATCTGTGCAAACAGGGTTATTCATCTGCATTTGGGTGGAACTGCACAAATGTACGGATGGAACCGACATATATGCAGAGTGCGAGGTGTGCCAAGTAAAAATTACCGACACCAACCATGCTCCATGCACGCATTGTCATCCACCACCACCAGTGGGATGTGTGACGCTCTCTGTGGACAGATCTTTCTTGGCAACAAATCCTCTAACCAAATACTAGTAGCTTATATTGGCAGTTTTCTGGGGAGTACTCTTTCCTGAAAGAAGACCAATCTATTTTTATTTATTTGTATAGTGTCACAACTTTGACACAAAGGTCCAGAGCTATTTTAGGGTGATTGGCGTAGTACTCGGAGACTGATTGTAAGCATGATTTTCATTAGCTGTCACACTGATTGTAAGCATGAGCAGATGGAAGATTAGGTTAGTGCGAAGCTTACCATAAACCCTACCGCCACCGTTGAAACAAGGTGAGCATCGAGGGAACCGTGGAGAACGGCGGGGAAACGACATCGCACCATCCAGCCTCCTCTTGCTCTGGGAGAACGAATACTCATGTGGATCCCGCTGGCTCTGCACCCTCACGAACGGCACACCGTACTCGATTGATTCATTATCCTATGCGTGCTCGACCTTCGACATATACGCCCACCACCTCTGCCAAACTTTCGCCTCGGGCGAATCTATCTGCTCCATCACCCAGAGGAGATACTCAATGAACTCGAAGGACTGCGGCGTGACTGCCGTCGAGGAGTACATCGCCGTTGTCTCGCTCTTTCGCGTACATTGCTACATGGCCCTCACCATCCTCGAAATCTCCCACTCATTGTCAAACCAAGTAAGGATCTCATTCAACCTGGCTAACTTTGCCTGGTCGCCGCCGGCGATCTTCCTGATTCGCTGTTGCATCCTCTTCATAGATGTCCTTTTGAGTGGTCCGGTGCTAGCTTTGGAAGATGGGAGGAGCAACGGTGGTTTTCGAATGGAGATGGTGGAGAGGAGAGGGGTGGTTTTGCAATGGAGAGGAGGGGGAGGCGAGACAGTGGTTTTGGAATGGAGATGATGGAGAGGAGAGGAGGTGGTTTTGCAATGGAGAAGAGGGAGAGGCGAGATGGTGGTTTTGGAATGGAGATGATGGAGAGGAGAGGAGGTTGTTTTGCAATGGAGAAGAGGGAGAGGAGTGTGCGGAAGCGATTTAGGATTGTATGAGAGGGTCGGTGTGCTGTGACTGGATCAAAATTAAAATCAATTTACCCTTCAATTAAGAAAGCGACCCCACATTAACTAGTCTCCCTTTTATTCTGGGTCATAATTGACCATGATTTTCACAAATAAAATATATGTTATACATTGCAAAAATAATATAATTTGAAAGTACATTCAGATACAAACCAAATGATACAATTTTTGGTGACATGCATTCACATTTTGCTTGTCAAATACAATACATGGTCAAACTTTGACCCAAAATACGCAAAACAAAAAAATACTTCCAAGACCAGCGCCGCTCCTCTCCTCTTAAACCACCGCCACTCCTCTCCTGTTCCAATCTAAATCTAGCGCCACTCCTTTCCTCTTCAATTTCAAAACCACCGCCCCTCCTCTCCTGTTCCAATCCAAAACCAGCGTCATTGCTCTCCTGTTCTAATCCAAAACCATCGCTGCTCCTCTTCTCTTCCATTCAAAAACCACCGCAGGCGAATGAGGGTGCTGTGGAGAAGTAGATCGATGGAGGAGTACAACCGATACATGAGGATCGCAGACGACGACCCTGTGAAGCTAGCTCGGATGTTGGAGATACAATCTTGGTTTGACAACAAGGACCAACTAGTAGCGACGGTGACATCCATGGCCAAATATCTGCAACAGAGCGAAAAGGCAGCGATACTCCCAAAGGGAATCGCGCAGGGGTACATAGAGGTGCTCCTCTGGGCCATGGAGCAAACAGATTCACCGAATTCGATCATGAGGGAGGGTGGTGGGAGTATCGATCCCAGATGGAGCATCCACCAGAGATTGAAGGATCGAGCATTCTACAGGGTGATGTTTGTGAGGGTGTCGTGCTAGAGCGAGTCGAGGGAGTCTTCGTCGACCAAACCCAACTACAAGAGGAGAAAAACAGTTGGCCCGACGATGCTTCCCCGCCATCCTCTCCATCGCCGTTCACATTGTCTAACGGGGCGGCTACCTGTCGTCGAGGAATAGGAGAGGACTGCCCCCCAACCCAATAGTCGGGCAGGTTGTGAATTGTCGGGAGGAGCTTAGGGTTGTCAGTATTCGTAGGTTGTGAATTGTGTTGTGTATTTTGAGAGTACTTTCACATATGAATGTCTTCTAAATTTCAGATTTGCGGTATTGAGCATATGGAGTATTTTATGAATTCTAGAGATCTATTTTTAGAACTTAAAAATGTAGTTTCATAGGAGTATAAAAGTGCAGACAATGTGATTCCCAGAGAAGAAACTGCAAGTTTCAGTTTCAAATAAGAAACTGCAAGTTCAGTTTTAGATAAGAAACTGCAACTTTCAGAGGCAGAGCGCTTATATTAACACGGCCTTTTCAAACAGGGATAACATCATGTTAAAAATTTTATTCATGGTGAAAAATGGAACTACCAGCTAGTTAACATCATACTGATCAACATTCATGCATAGCACATCTTCATATGATGCATAGTCAAAAAGATATGCTATTTTCAAATGCCCACACAATGTTGAGTGTGCGAAAAATAAAGAAAATGAGGGACGAAGTTTTGGTAAGTTTTGGACGTGGTGTGCGTAGATGACAATGGGGACCCACATGTCAATAATGGCAAAGGCAAAAAAATTGGAGATATTTTCCCTGCATCAGGTGGAATCGAACCCGGGAGGAACAACTGTCGGTAGAGTCGCTTGGCCATTGGGCTAGTTCGGTACTTTCGTTACAAATAAGGCACAGCCTCAGGTGGTCCGATCTCCTCCTGCGCCTTTGTGTGCTCGCCGTGGCGCCGCTTTTTGCCATTGTGAACATGCTGAACAAACGAGAGGAATCTACAGATGATTGTACGTGGAGAGGCGGACAGTCAGGACCCACCAGGTATATGGCCGTACGCAAGCAAGTGCCTCATTGAAAAAATACTTCCTCCTAATGCTATACTGACGTTGGGGCCCACGAGTTTGTCAATATAGTTACACTTTTTAGGTTCTTCAACATAGTTACTAAAGGAGATAAATTCACAACGAAGCCGGGGAGCTGGCAGGTATCATTTATTATTAGTGGGGCAGCAAGTATCAGCTGGGTTGTGGGCTGCCCATCTAGGCTTTCTTTTTTAACATGCGCAGCCCACGACATGCCGATTTGTATTTTCTTGAGGGCCGTCATGTATCGACCGGCCTATGGACCTCCCATCCGAGGTTTTATTTTTCCTGAAACATCGGCGGCCCAACTTATGTATTTTTTTAAGAAACGCACAGGTCTATTCTATTTTTCTATATAAGAATAGGAACGCATGGTCCAACTTATGTTTCCCTTCTAACTATATTATATATATTTAAATTATTTTATATGTTATTATATATTATTGTTATTGTCATAATATATTTAACAGATACTTACATATGTAAGAAAACAATATCCCACATCTTATTAACTTAATAAAATAGTTTCTTAAAAATAAAATCCTGGACTTTTCTGGCAACGAAATCCTCGTGATTGTGTACAAAAGCTTGGTAAGATTTAAGGACCAATGTAATAATAAATCACTTATTATTTAAATATATTTATAACAAAATGCTCAGCCCCTATTTCTTTTTTGATAACATTGTTTGGCCCAACTCAACATTATAATTCGAATCAGCCTAGCAAAATCATGTATTTCGAGAAAGTGCAAATGGCTTGTAATTTTTTAGAAACAAATTTAATGGGCCGCATGGACGCTACATTATTTGTTCACCCAGCCCAGTAATTCTAAAAAAATATCAAAATGGCTGTAAATTCTGAAAAAATGGGTTGAATACGTGCCACATTTTTGGAGGCTGAAATATGGGTCAATACATCGAAGCCAACACAAGTCATTGTCAACTTAGTCAACAAATGATTCTCACATTGTTAGTCGTTGGATTTACATCCAACGACCGACATCCATCTTCAATCTCTCGTCTTCTTCCTCCAGCACCGCCGGGACCACCTGCTCCCGCCTCCTGTTGCTAGCAGCTCTGCTTAGCATGCTTCGCTGTGAAGCTCTACCCCATCGCCGGCCAGGCCATCCCTCCAGACCTCCTGTTCTTCTCCACCGACTGCCGAACCACACCGTACCAGAACCAGTTAACCCTCATATACCTCTCCGTCTGTGACTCCACTCCCGCGTCTTCCCATCTCCGGCTCGTTGTTGTCCGGGGCCTCATCGTCGTCCACCACCTTGGATGCGCTCGGCGCGGCGTGGTCAACATGGTCAACGAACGACATCCATCGGAAGTGGACTGTACGTGGAGAGGCTGACAGCTAGGTTCACGGCCGCACACAAGGAAATGCCTCCTTATTACGCGCAAAATAATGATTCCTCCACCTAGCATCTGGGACCCACTGGAAGGGCCTCTGTATTTCGCGAAAAAACGTTCCCGTCGCTGACAGCTCGGACCCGCCAGCTATATCTTCGCACGCAAGGAAGTGCTTCCTTATTACGCACACAAAAAATGAATACTCCCCCTGCTAGCTGGGACCCACCATATGGGAGGCTGACTTGTGGGCCTACTAAATTGACGCGGGCGGAGGGTTTTGTCAACTTAGTCAATATGAACAATTCTAGCTCAAGTGACCGTACGATGTCCATCCAATGGCCGTAGTGCTTCCTCAACCTCTGGTCTTCTTGCTCCAACCGCCCAAAGCAGCGCCGGTCGTGCCACCTGCTCCTGCCTCCTATGGCCGGCTGTGCTGCTGCGGAGGCCTCACCGCCCCCTACTACTCCCACCGTTGGCCAGGCCATCCCTCTACTCACCCACACACCCTGTTATTCTGCGGCGACGACAGCCCCTCACAGCGTAGCCGAACAAATGAACCCTCGTACTCCTCTCCGTGTGGGCATCCACTGTCGCATCTTCCCCGGCTCCGCGTTGTCCCCTTCCTAGGCCTCATCATCGTCCACCGCCCTGGTGGTCTCGGTGCGGCGTGGTCAACGTGGTCAAGGAACGACTTCTATCGAAAGAGTATTGTACGTGGAGAGGCTGACAGCTAGGTCCACGGCCGCAGCAAGGAAGTGTCTCCTTATTACGTGCAAAATAATGATTCCTCCACCTGACAGCAGGGACCCACCGGACGGGTCACCGTATTTTGCAAAAAACGTCCCCCCTGACTGCTGGGACCCACCAGCTACATCTTCACACGCAAGGAAGTGCCTCATGGTCGGGACCCACCTGTTCGTAGCATACGTAGCATTGTCATTCTGGTGGCGAACATGTACGTACATACTGGTCGATCGGTCTGTCTGCAGGCTACAACAATGAACCATGGCCGAGTAAGGAAGGGCACGTGTCATAGTAGAGGCGCGCATGTAGCATGTACACGTACATACAGCGGCCAGATTGCAAGAAAGTAAATACGACCACGTACGTACATATGGGCGGGGTCTCGAATGCCTACTCGTGCATACGTACGACCAGGGCTCGTGTACATGGCTAGGTCGAAACGGAGAAGTCGTGTCGTCGTCATGTTCATGGGGAGGCAATGGAATGCGTCGTGTTCATCCGGAGGCAACGGAATATGTCATGTTCATCGGGAGCCAACCGGCTTGGACGGAACAGCCGATGGAAATGAGGCCTGGCGTACCGCAGAATGGAGGAAATGGCCTTGTGTTCGACCGCCCACGGTCGAAACAGGATCCTGTTCATTGGGAGGGGTCTGGCATACCGTAAAACAGAGGAAACATACTTCTCTTGGTGGAAACGGGGTCTTGTTGATCGGGAGGGCTGTGGCGTACCGCAAAACGGAGGAAACAAAATTGTGTTGGAGCGCTGCGGTCGAAACAGGGGTCCTGTTCATCGGGAGGGGTGTGGTGTACCGCAAAACGGGACTCCACGGGATACTATTCATCTCCACCGTCGACTGCCTCCACGGGCTACTATTAGTCCACCGTCGACCTCCTCCAGCGACTGTTCATCCATGAGCTCCAGTTCATCCAGCCTCCACCGTGCGCTCCTCCACCGACTACTGTTCAACCAGCCCTCTCCACGGGGTCCTGTTCAACCACCCCTTCATGGGCTACTGTTCATCCAGCCCTCCACCGGCTACTGTTCAACCAGCCCTCCACGGGGTCGCCCTGTTCATCCAGCCCTCCACGGGGTCTTGTTCATCCACCCTCCACGGGATCCTGTTCATCCACTGGCTCAATCGATGGGGTCCTGTTCATCTAGAGACAACACCACGGGGTCCTGTTCATCCAACCCCCCACTTGGAACTGTTCATCCAAAACCCCAACAATGCTCACTATTCATCAAGAGGCAGCATAGATCGGCTTCAGTTAGCAGCAATAGCGAAGGAATCACTCGGGTTCAGTTAACAGCAAGGGATCGATCGCTCGGGTTCAGTAACGTAGCTAGTGCAATCGCTCGGGTTCAGTTAGAGCGCAACGCCTCGCACACACGCGTGTACGTACAAGAGAAACGCGCATCTCTCGGCCCCCGACCACCCACCGTAACCGGGAACTCCCCCGATATTTTTCTCCCCTCGCTTCTACCACGGTTTTTTCTGTCATGGACGGCCCAAAGAATGTCATGAAGCTGCGTCTCCGACCCGCCGGGATGAAAAGCCCATTTTCTGTCATGATTTTTTGTCATAGAAGTAGGAGCCCATCACATCTATAATGATACAGGGTTTTGTCGCAATTATCGTCATAGGAGTGTCATAAGCATGACAAAAAAATCATTCGGCCCAAAATGTCACGGATGTGTCTTTTTTTGTAGTGAATGATCGTTAAGTTTTATTGCTATCGCTTTCTTCATGACTTATACATATTCCTTTGACTATGAGATTATGCAACTCCCGAATACGGGAGGAATACCTTGTGTGCTATTGTCACAACGTAAATGGGTGATTATAAAGATGCTCTATAGGTATCTCTGAAGGTGTTTGTAGGGTTGGCATAGATCGAGATTAGGATTTGTCACTCCGAGTATCGGAGTGGTATCTCTGGGCCCTCTCGGTAATGCACATCATGATAAGCCTTGCAAGCAATGTGACAAATGATTTAGTTACGGTACGATGCATTACGGAACGAGCAAAGAGACTTGTGGGTAACGAGATTGAACTAGGTATGAAGATACCGACGATCGAATCTCGGGCAAGTAACATACCGATGACAAAGGGAATGACGTATGTTGTCATTGCGGTTTGACTAATAAAGATCTTTGTAGAATATGTAGGAACCAATATGAGCATCCAGGTTCCGATGTTGGTTATTGACCGGAGATGTGTCTCGGTCATGTCAACATAGTTCTCGAACCCGTATGGTCCGCACGCTTAATGTTCGATGATGATTTGTATTATGAGTTATGTGTTTTGGTGACCGAAGATTGTTCGGAGTCCTAGATGATACCATGGACATGACGAGGAGTCTCGAAATGGTCGAGAGGTAAAGATTGATATATTGGACGATAGTATTCCGACACCGGGAGTGTTTTGGAAAGTATCAGGTACGTATCGGACTACCCGGGGGTTACCGGAACCCCCCGAGGAAAGATATGGGCCATAGGAGGGAGGCAAGGCAGCCCACAAGGCCCCCCATAGGGAGTCCGAATTGGACTAGGGGAGGGGGTGCGGCCCCCTTTCCTTCTCCCTCTCCCTCTCCTTCCCCCTTTCCCCCTTCGATAGAAGGAAGGGGGCGAATAGGACTAGGAGTCCAAGTGGGATTCCCCCCCCCCACGCACACACACAGGGCACGTGATGACCCACAAGTATAGGGGGTAAATTGTAGCTCTTTAGATAAGTAAGAGTTTTGAACCCAACGAGGAGCAGAAGGAAATGACAAGTAGTTTCCGGTAAAGTATTGTCTGCAAGTGCTGAAATTGTAAGTAGCGGAGTAGTTTGATAGCAAGATAATTTGTAACGAGCAAGTGGCGATAATAGTAACAAAAGTGCAGCAAGGTAGCCGAATCCTTTTGAGGCAAAGGACAGGCCAAAACGGTCTCTTATGATAAGCAAAGCGTTCTTGAGGGTACACGGGAATTTCATCATGTTGGTTTAATTCATGTTCGCTACTTTGATAATTTGATATGTGGGTGGACCGGTCCTTAGGTGTTGTTCTTACTTGAACAAACCTCCTACTTATGATTAACCCTCTATGACGCCCCTGATTTACCGTACACTAATCATGCACGCAAATGTGTACGGCCAAGATCAGGGACTCAAGGGAAGATATCACAACACAACTCTAGACACCAATTAAAAAAACAAGCTTTATATTACAAGCCAGGGGCCTCGCGGGCTCGGATACATAAGCTCGAATACACAAGAGTCAGCGAAAGCATCAATATCTGAGTTAAGACATAAGTTAAAGAAGTTTCATAAGATGGCTAGCACAAACAGGGATACGGATCAAAAAGGCAAGGCCTCCTGACGGGGACCTCCTAACTACTCCTCGAAGCTGAACTCCAAGTAGAAATCATCCTCGGGATCCTATGGCTCCTGGACTCCATCATATGATCGCAAAAACCGGGGAAAGGGGAAAAATAAAATGCAAAGCAACCGTGAGTACTCATCCAAAGTACTCGCAAGCCAGGATCTACACTACATATGCATTGGTATCAATGAAAGGGGCAGTATATGTGGACTGAACTGCAGAATGCCAGAATAAGAGGGGGATAACTAGTCCTATCGAAGACTACGCATCTGGAAGCCTTCATCTTGAAGTAGTAGAAGAGAGTAGATGGTAAGTTAACCAAGTATCATCGCATAGCATAATCCTACCCGACGATCCTCCCCTCGTCGCCTTGTGAGAGAGCAATCACCGGGTTGTATCTGTTGGGGAACGTAGCAGAAATTCAAAATTTTCCTACGTATCACCAAGATCTATCTATGGAGAAACCAACAACGAGGGGAAGGAGAGTGCATCTACATACCCTTGTAGATCGCTAAGCGGAAGCGTTCAAGAGAACGGGGTTGATGGAGTCGTACTCGTCGTGATCCAAATCACCGATGATCCTAGCGCCGAACGGACGGCACCTCCGCGTTTAACACACGTACGGAGCAGCGAAGTCTCCTCCTTCTTGATCCAGCAAGGGGGGAGGAGAGGTTGATGGAGATCCAACAGCACAACGGCGTGGTGGTGGAAGTAGCGGGATTCCAACAGGGCTTCGCTAAGCGCTGCGGGAGGAGGGAGATGTGTCACGGGAGGGAGAGGGAGGCGCCAGGCCTTAGGTATGATTGCTCCTCCTTTTTCCCCACTATATATAGGGCCAAGGGAGAGGGGGAGGGCGCAGCCTTGCCCCTTCCTCCAAGGAAGGGTGCGGCCAAGGGTGGGGAGGAGTCCATCCTCCCCAAGGCACCTCGGAGGTGCCTTCCCCCTTTAAAACTCTCCCCTTTTTCTCTTCTCTTGGCGCATGGGCCTCTTGGGGCTGGTGCCCTTGGCCCATGTAGGCCAAGGCGCACCCCCTACAGCCCATGTGGCCCCCGGGGCAGGTGGCCCCACCCGGTGGACCCCCGGGACCCTTCCGGTGGTCCCGGTACAATACCGATGACCCCGAAACTTGTCCCGATGGCCGAAATAGCACTTCCTATATATAATTCTTTACCTCTGGACCATTCCGGAACTCCTCGTGATGTCCGGGATCTCATCCGGGACTCCAAACAACTTTCGGGTTACCGCATACTAATATCTCTATAACCCTAGCGTCACCGAACCTTAAGTGTGTAGACCCTACGGGTTCGGGAGACATGCAGACATGACCGAGATGACTCTCCGGTCAATAACCAACAGCGGGATCTGGATACCCATGTTGGATCCCACATGTTCCATGATGATCTCATCGGATGAACCACGATGTCAAGGACTTAATCAATCCCGTATACAATTCCCTTTGTCTAGCGGTACGATACTTGCCCGAGATTCGATCGTCGGTATCCCGATACCTTGTTCAATCTCGTTACCGGCAAGTCTCTTTACTCGTTCCGTAACACATCATCCCTTGATCAACTCCTTGATCACATTGTGCACATTATGATGATGTCCTACCGAGTGGGCCCAGAGATACCTCTCCGTTTACACGGAGTGACAAATCCCAGTCTCGATTCGTGCCAACCCAACAGACACTTTCGGAGATACCTGTAATGCACCTTTATAGCCACCCAGTTACGTTGTGACGTTTGGTACACCCAAAGCACTCCTACGGTATCCGGGAGTTGCACAATCTCATGGTCTAAGGAAAAGATACTTGACATTAGAAAAGCTTTAGCATACGAACTACACGATCTAGTGCTATGCTTAGGATTGGGTCTTGTCCATCACATCATTCTTCTAATGATGTGATCCCGTTATCAATGGCATCCAATGTCCATGGTTAGGAAACCGTAACCATCTATTGATCAACGAGCTAGTCAACTAGAGGCTTACTAGGGACTTGGTGTTGTCTATGTATCCACACATGTATCTAAGTTTCCTATCAATACAATTATAGCATGGATAATAAACGATTACCATGAACAAGGAAATATAATAATAATCAATTTATTATTGCCTCTAGGGCATATTTCCAACAGTCTCCCACTTGCACTAGAGTCAATAATCTAGTTCACATCGATATGTGATTAACACTCAAGGTCACATCCCTATGTGACTAACACCCAAAGAGTTTACTAGAGTCAATAATCTAGTTCACATTACCATGTGATTAACACTCGATGAGTTCTGGGTTTGATCATGTTATGCTTTTGAGAGATGTTATAGTCAACGGGTCTGAATCTTTCAGATCCGTGTGCGCTTTACAAATCTCTATGTCATCTCCTAGATGCAGCTACCATGTTCTATTTGGAGCTATTCCAAATAACTGTTCTACTTGGAGCTATTCTAAATTGTTGCTCCATTATACGTATCTGGTATCTCTACTCAGAGCTATCCGGATAGGTGTTAAGCTTGCATCGACGTAACCCTTTACGACGAACTCTTCTACCACCTCCATAATCGAGAAAATTCCTTAGTCCACTAGTTACTAAGGATAACTTTGACCGCTATCCTGTGATCCATTCTTGGATCACTCTTGTACCCCTTGACTAACTCATGGCAAGGCACACTTCAGGTGCGGTACATAGCACAACATACTGTAGAGCCTATGTCTTAAGCATAGGGGACGACCTTCGTCCTTTCTCTCTATTCTGCGTGGTCGAGCTTTAAGTCTTAACTTCATACCTTACCACTCAGGCAAGAACTCCTTCTTTGACTGGTCCATCTTGAACACCTTCAAGATCATGTCAAGGTATGTGCTCATTTGAAAGTACCATTAAGCGTTTTGATCTATCCTTATAGATCTTGGTGCTTAATGTTCAAGTAGCTTAATCCAGGTTTTCTATTGAAAAACACTTTTCAAATAACTCTATATGCTTTCCAGAAATTCTACGTCATTTCTGATCAACAATATGTCAACAACATTTATTTATCAGAAATTCTATAGTGCTCCCACTCACTTCTTTGGAAATACAAGTTTTTCATGAACTTTGTATAAACCCAAAATCTTTGATCATCTCATCAAAGCGCACATTCCAACTCCGAGATGCTTACTCCAGTCCTTAGAAGGATTGCTGGAGCTAGCATACCTTTTAGCATCCTTAGGATCGACAAAACCTTTCTGATTGTATCACATACAACCTTTCCTTACGAAAGTTGGTAAGGAAACTCGTTTTGACATCCATCTTCCAGATTTCATAAATGCATCTTATGCTAACATGATTCCGATGGACTTAAGCATCGCTACGGATGAGAAAATCTCATCGCAGTCAACTCCTTGAACTTGTGAAAAAACTCTTCGCCACAAGTCGAGCTTCATAGACGGTGACATTACCGTCCACGTCCGTCTTCTTCTTAAAGATCCATTTATCTTAATGGCTTGCCGATCATTGGGCAAGTCCACCAAAGTCCATGCTTTGTTCTGATACATGGATCCTATCTCGGATTTCATGGTTTCTTAACCATTTGTCGGAATTTGGGCCCACCATCGCTTCTCCATAGCTCGTAGGTTGATTGTTGTCTAGCAACATGACCTTCAAGACAGGATTATTGTACCACTCTGAAGTAGTACGTATCATTGTCACCCTACGAGGTTCGGTAATGACTTGATCCAAAACTTCATGATCACTATCATAAGCTTCCACTTCAATTGGTGTAGGTGCCATAGGAACAACTTCATGTGCCCTGCTACACACTTGTTGAAGTGACGGTTCATTAACCTCATCAAGTCTCCACCATCCTCCCACTCAATTCTTTCGAGAGAAACTTTTCCTCGAGAAAGGACCCGATACTAGAAACAATCCCTAATTGCTTTCGGATCTGAGACAGGAGGTATACCCAACTGCTTTGGGTGTCCTATGAAGATGCATTTATCCGCTTTGGGTTCGAGCTTATCAGCCTGAAACTTTTTCACATAAGCATAGCAGCCCCAAACTTTTAAGAAATGACAGCTTAGGTTTCTCTAAACCATAGTTCATACGGCGTCATCTCATCGAAATTACGTGGTGCCCTATTTAAAGTGAGTGCGGTTGTCTCTAATGCCTAACCCATGAACGATAGTGGTAATTCGATAAGAGACATCATGGTATGCACCATATCTAATAGGGTCCAACTATGATGTTCGGACACACCATCCCACTATGGTGTTCCAGGCTGTATTAGTTGTGAAACAATTTCCACAATGTCTTAATTCTGTGCCAAACTCGTAATTCAGATATTCATCTCTATGATCATATCATAGTTCTTTTATCCTCTTGTCACGACGATCTTTCAACTTCACACTGAAATTACTTGAACCTTTCAATAATTCAGACTCGTGATTCATTAAGTAAATATACTCAATATCTACTCAAATCATCTGTGAAGTAAGAACATAACGATATCCACTACATGCCTCAGCACTCATTGGACTGCACACATCAAAATGTATTACTTCCAACAAGTTGCTTTCTAGTTCCATTTTACTGAAAATGAGGCTTTCAGTCATCTTGCCCATGTGGTATGATTTGCATGTCTCAAGTGATTCAAAACCAAGTGAGTCCAAACGATCCATCTGTATAGAGTTTCTTCATGCATATCTACCAACAAACATGGTTCGCATGTCTCAATCCTTTCAAAAACGAGTGAGTCCAAAGATCCATCAACATGGAGCTTCTTCATGCGTTTTATACCGATATGACTTAAGTGGCAGTGCCACAAGTAGGTGGTACTATCATTACTATCTTTTGGCATGAACATGTGTATCACTACGATCGAGATTCAATAAACCATTCATTTCAGGTGTAAGACCATTTGAAGGTATTATTCAAATAAACAGAGTAACCATTATTCTCTTTAAATGAATAACATATTGTGATAGACATAATCCAATCATGTCTATGCTCAACGCAAACACCAAATAACAATTATTTAGGTTTTAATACCAATCTCGATGGTAGAGGGAGCGTGCGATGCTTGATCATATCAACCCTGGAAACACTTCCATCATATATCGTCAGCTCACCTTTAGCTAGTCTCTGTTTATTCCGTAGCTTTTATTTCGAGTTACTAATACTTAGCAACCGAACCGGTATCTAATACCCTGGTGCTACTAGGAGTACTAGTAAAGTACACATTAACATAATGTATATCCAATATACTTCTATCGACCTTGCCAGCCTTCTCATCTACCAAGTATCTAGGGTAATTCTGCTCCAGTGGCTGTTCCCCTTATCACAGAAGCACTTAGTCTCGGGTTTGGGTTCAACCTTGGGTTTCTTCACCAGAGCAGCAGCTGAATTGCCGTTTCATGAAGTATCCCTTCTTGCCCTTGCCCTTCTTAAAACTAGTGGTTTCACTAACCATCAACAATTGATGCTCCTTCTTGATTTCTACTTTCGCGGTGTCAAACATCGCGAATATCTCAAGGATCATCATATATGTCCCTGATATATTATAGTTCATCACGAAGCTCTAGCAGCTTGGTGGCAATGACTTTCGGAGAAACATCACTATCTCATCTGGAAGATCAACTCCCACTCGATTCAAATGATTGTTGTACTCAGACAATCTGAGCACAGGCTCAACAATTGAGCTTTTCTCCCTTAGTTTGTAGGTTAAGAAAATCGTCGGAGGTCTTATACCTCTTGACGTGGGCACGAGCCAGAAATCCCAATTTCAGCCCTCGAAACATCTCATATGTTCCGTGACGTTTCGAAAAACGTCTTTGGTGCCTCAACTCTAAACCGTTTAACTGAACTATCACGTAGTTATCAAAATGTGTATGTCCGATGTTCGCAACATCCACAAACGACGTTTGGGGTTCAGCACACTGAGCGATGCATTAAGGACATAAGCTTTCTACTGATCGCATAATCGCTACTGTCAACTTTCAACTAATTTTTCTCTAGGAACATATCTAAACAGTAGAACTATAGCGTGAGCTATGACATAATTTGCGAAGACCTTTTGACTATGTTCAGGATAATTAAGTTCATCTTATGAACTCCCACTCAGATAGACATCCCTCTGGTCATCTAAGTGATCACATGATCCAAGTCAAACTAGGCCGTGTCCGATCATCACGTGAGACGGACTAGTCATCATCGGTGAACATCTTCATGTTGATCGTATCTACTATACGACTCATGCTCGACCTTTCGGTCTCCGTGTTCCGAGGCCATGTCTGTACATGCTAGGCTCGTCAAGTTAACCCTAAGTGTATTGCATGTGTAAATCTGTCTTACACCCATTGTATGTGAACGTAAGGATCTATCACACCCGATCATCACGTGGTGCTTCGAAACGACGAACTGTAGCAACGGTGCACAGTTAGGGGAGAACACTTCTTGAAATTGTTGTAAGGGATCATCTTATTTACTACCGTCGTTCTAAGTAAACAAGATGCATAAACATGATAAACATCACATGCAATCAAATAGTGACATGATATGGCCAATATCATTTTGCTCCTTTTGATCTCCATCTTCGGGGCTCCATGATCATCATCGTCACCGGCATGACACCATGATCTCCATCATCATGATCTTCATCATCGTGTCTTCATGAAGTTGCCTCGCCAACTATTACTTCTACTACTATGGCTAACGGTTAGCAATAAAGTAAAGTAATTACATGACGTTTAAGTTGACACGCAGGTCATAAATAAATAAAGACAACTCCTATGGCTCCTGCCGGTTGTCATACTCATCGACATGCAAGTCGTGATTCCTATTACAAGAACATGATCAATCTCATACATCACATATATCATTCATCACATCCTTTTTGGCCATATCACATCACATAGCATAACCTGCAAAAACAAGTTAGACGTCCTCTAATTGTTGTTTGCATGTTTTACGTGGCTGCTATGGGTTTCTAGCAAGAACGTTTCTTACCTATGCAAGAACCACAATGTGATATGCCAATTGCTATTTACCCTTCATAAGGACCCTTTTCATCGAATCTGATCCGACTAAAGTGGGAGAGACAGACACCCGCCAGCCACCTTATGCAACTAGTGCATGTTTGTCGGTGGAACCGGTCTCACGTAAGCGTACGTGTAAGGTTGGTCCGGGCCGCTTCATCCCACGATGCCGCCGAATCAAGATAAGACTAGTAACGGCAAGCATATTGAACAAAATCAATGCCCACAACTACTTTGTGTTCTACTCGTGCAAAGAATCTACGCAATAGACCTAGCTCATGATGCCACTGTTGGGGAACGTAGCAGAAATTCAAAATTTTCCTACGTATCACCAAGATCTATCTATGGAGAAACCAGCAACGAGGGGAAGGAGAGTGCATCTACATACCCTTGTAGATCACTAAGCGGAAGCATTCAAGAGAACGGGGTTGATGGAGTCGTACTCGTCGTGATCCAAATCACCGATGATCCTAGCGCCGAACGAACGGCACCTCCGTGTTCAACACACGTACGGAGCAGCGACGTCTCCTCCTTCTTGATCCAGCAAGGGGGGAGGAGAGGTTGATGGAGATCCAACAGCACAACGGCGTGGTGGTGGAAGTAGCGGGATTCCAACAGGGCTTCGCTAAGCGCTGCGGGAGGAGGGAGATGTGTCACAGGAGGGAGAGGGGGGCGCCAGGCCTTAGGTATGATTGCTCCTCCTTTTTCCCCACTATATATAGGGCCAAGGGAGAGGGGGAGGGCGCAGCCTTGCCCCTTCCTCCAAGGAAGGGTGCGGCCAAGGGTGGGGAGGAGTCCATCCTCCCCAAGGCACCTCGGAGGTGCCTTCCCCCTTTAGGACTCTCCCCTTTTTCTCTTCTCTTGGCGCATGGGCCTCTTGGGGCTTGTGCCCTTGGCCCATGTAGGCCAAGGCGCACCCCCTACAGCCCATGTGGCCCCCCGGGGCAGGTGGCCCCACCCGGTGGACCCCCGGGACCCTTCCGGTGGTCTCGGTACAATACCGATGACCCCGAAACTTGTCCCGATGGCCGAAATAGCACTTCCTATATATAATTCTTTACCTCCGGACCATTCTGGAACTCCTCGTGACATCCGGGATCTTATCCGGGACTCCGAACAACTTTCGGGTTACCGCATACTAATATCTCTATAACCCTAGCGTCACCGAACCTTAAGTGTGTAGACCCTACGGGTTCGGGAGACATGCAAACATGACCGAGATGACTCTCCGGTCAATAACCAACAGCGGGATCTGGATACCCATGTTGGCTCCCACATGTTCCACGATGATCTCATCGGATGAACCACGATGTCAAGGACTTAATCAATCCCGTATACAATTCCCTTTGTCTAGCGGTACGATACTTGGCCGAGATTCGATCGTCGGTATCCCGATACCTTGTTCAATCTCGTTACCGGCAAGTCTCTTTACTCGTTCCATAACACATCATCCCATGATCAACTCCTTGATCACATTGTGCACATTATGATGATGTCCTATCGAGTGGGCCCAGAGATACCTCTCCGTTTACACGGAGTGACAAATCCCAGTCTCAATTCGTGCCAACCCAACAGACACTTTCGGAGATACCTGTAATGCACCTTTATAGCCACCCAGCTACGTTGTAACGTTTGGTACACCCAAAGCACTCCTACGGTATCCGGGAGTTGCACAATCTCATGGTCTAAGGAAAAGATACTTGACATTAGAAAAGCTTTAGCATACGAACTACACGATCTAGTGCTATGCTTAGGATTGGGTCTTGTCCATCACATCATTCTTCTAATGATGTGATCCCGTTATCAATGGCATCCAATGTCCATGGTTAGGAAACCGTAACCATCTATTGATCAATGAGCTAGTCAACTAGAGGCTTACTAGGGACTTGGTGTTGTCTATGTATCCACACATGTATCTAAGTTTCCTATCAATACAATTATAGCATGGATAATAAACGATTATCATGAACACGGAAATATAATAATAATCAATTTATTATTGCCTCTAGGGCATATTTCCAACAGTATCTGGCACTTGGAAGCGTGTATTTTATTAAGTATCCGATTCTAGTTGTCATAAGGTCAATGTACAACTCCGGGTCGTCCTTTTACCGAGGGACACGACTATTCGAATAGATAAACTTCCCTGCAGGGGTGCACCACATTTCCCAACATGCTCAATCCCCTTTGGCCGAACACACTTTCCTGGGTCATGTCCGGCCTTGAAAGATCAACACGTCGCAGCCCTACCTAGGCACAACAGAGAGGTTACCACGCCGGTCTAAATCCTATGGCGCAGGGGTCTGGGCCCATCGCTCAGTGCACACCTGCACGTTGCGAGGGCGGCCAGAAACAGACCTAGACTCCCTAATACAAGGGCAGGCGTTCTAGTCCAATCCGGCGCGCGTCGCTCAGTCGCTGACGTCACGAAGGCTTCGGCTGATACCACGACGTCAAGTGCCCATAACTGTTCCCACGTAGTTGGTTAGTGCATATAGGCCAGTGGCTAGACTCAGATCAAATACCAAGATCTCGTTAAGCGTGTAATTTTGAAGTAACTGCGGACGCCGACTAGGGCTAGGCCCACCTCTCACCTATGTGGTCTCAACCTACCCTGTCGCTCCACCACAAAGTAACAGTTGGGGGTCGTCGGGAACCCAGGCCCACCACTACCTGGGTGGAACCACCTGCCCCTATAGCCCCCAACATCGGAATCACTTGCGGGTACTCTATGAGCCGACCCGACTTTAGTCACCACCTGTATAGTATGTATGTATATATGTATATCCCCGTGATCACCTCCCGAGTGATCACGGCCCGATAATATAGCATGGCAGACGGACAAGAATGTAGGGCCACTAATGGAATACTATCATCCTATACTAAGCATTTAGGATTGCAGGTAAAGGTAACAACAATAGTAGCAAGGACAGGCTACGCATCAGAATAGGATTAATGGAAAGCAGTAACATGCTACACTACTCTAATGCAAGCAGTAGAGAGAAGAATAGGCGATATACGGTGATCACGGGGGGGGGGGCTTTCCTGGTTGCTCTGGCAAGAAGGGTTCATCATCGATGTAGTCGATCACAGGGGTACCGACAGCGGTCTCAGGATCTACCGAAAAGAAGTAACAGAGGGGAAAATAAATAACAGAGCAATCAAAGCATCACAAAGTATAACATGGCAATACACGGTGCTAGAGGTGACCTAACGCAGGAATAGGTGATCCCGGCAAAGGGGGAAAACATCCGGGAAGGTCTTCCTGGTGTTTGATGTTTTTGGGAAGATGAAACGGAGGTGGATTGTTGCATGTTCGCTATGCTAGGGATGTGTGGCGGACGAACGGGCTACGTATCTAGATTTGTCTCGTCATTTTGAGCAACTTTCAAGTACAAAGTATTTTCATCCGAGTTACAGATTATTTTATATTAATTTTTCATGTTTTAACTCACTTTCTAATTTATTTTAACTCGAAAATTTAATGTTAAATTGCTAGATGTACCCAGCACGGTGTACACAAAAATGTACACTGGCTGACATGTGGGACCAGGGGGACCTAGTTGACTGGTCAACAAGGGGTGGGCCCCCTGTCATTGACTGCCTAGTTAACTAACAGGATTAGTTAGGCTAATTAGGTAGTTAACTGGTTAATTAAGCAACATTAATTAAGTTAATTAACAATTAATTTATTTATTATCGTTTTTATTGTTTTTTTAACTTAACAGGGCATGGGCCCCGGCTATCATTGGCCCATAGGCCAATCGGGGCGGGTTAGCGGGCGTTGGGCGTGTGGGCGAGGAGAAGGCCGCGAGCGGCAGTGGGCGGCGAGCGATGGGGACCTCCGGCGAGCAGCGGCCGGGCGGAGAAGGGGGGCTCGACGCGCTGCGTGGTCGGCGAGTGGAGGCACGCGAGCCTGCGAGAGCGCATGCGCAGAGGGGTCAGCAGCGGCAGCGGGGCCAGGTGCGGTGGCGGGGCTCGCAGCCAGCACGGTCAAGGGGCGCCCGACAGATGCAGGCGGGCGCGGCCGACGGGTGGCGCGCGGAGGGGCGGCCGGCGGTGGACAAGGAAGAAGCAGCAGCGGCAACAGTCAGCGGCAGAGCTAGCAGCAACGGCGGGGCCAAGCAGCACGGCAATGGCAAGAGCAGCAGCACAGCCGCGACAGCAGCGGTTTCAGCAGCAAAAAAGCAACGATTCCAGCAGCAGCAGAGCAGAAGCGAGCGGGTAGCAACAGCAGCTGCGCACGAGGCACGGCCCGGTTGTGCATGGCGACGCAGCACACGTCGGCGAGCGCGGCTAGGAGCTTGCGACGAGCGCGGCCAAGCAAGGCAGGGGTGGCAGCGGGTGAGTGGCGGTAGGCACGGCGCAGGCGTATGTGGGCGGGCGAGCGTCTGCGTGGTCGTGTGTGACGGGCCGCGGTAGGAGGAGCAATGCGAGCAGGGCCAGCAGTGGTTGTGCACGTGCGGACGCGGAACAGAGCACTGGCCACGGTGGTGGAATGGCGATGGAGGGCACGATAGGACCAACGGATGATCGCTACGGGTTCCTACGGCGATGCTGAGCACGATGATGTGCTCAGGCGTGAGTTGCGGTAGTAGTGCGCGCGGGGGCGACATGGACAGCGGCGACGAGCTATGGCAACGGTGGAAGCTAGGCTACGGGCACGGATTCGAAGGGGGAACCAAGGAGTTTTGACAAGGGGCTCACTGTGAGTTTGTAGAGGTGCTTAGCAGGCTCGGGGAGGGCTCGACGGCACCGGAATCAAAGACGAATGCTGGCGGGTCAGAGGAAGAAGAGGACGGAGATCCGGCGATGTAGTGTCACCTGGCTTGTGCTGGTGGTCAAAGTCGAAGAAGAAGAAGTAGGCAGAGCTCTTGGCGCAATCTCAGCCGGCGAGGACGACAATGGTCACAACGATGAACTAGTCCATGGCGATGATGGCGTTGGGTGTGTGTCGAGTAGCGGATCTGAGGAGAGAGGGGGAAGTGAGGGTGCTAGGGCATCATCCAGGGGAGCGAGGGGGGCCTTGTAGGCACGGGAGAGCGTCCGGATGGCTAACCCATGGCAATCGGCGCCGTAGACGTGTGCCCTGCGTCCACAAGGTGCGCGGTGAACAGAGGAAAGGTACACCTCGGCCGGTGGGCTGGGCTGCACTTTGGCATATGGGCCCTAAGTGCACAGTCTATTTTTCCTATTTCTCTTTGCTTTTATTTTTTTGTATTTTGTTCACTATTTTACATTTAGTTTGTGTACTAGATAAATTTTTCCAGTGTTGAAACTTGGCACGTAATTCCATTGCAATATTTTGGTGATGTACAAAAAGTCTCACAAGAATTGGAATCGTCTAAACATTTTCATAAATTGAAATGGTTGGTTAAACGGATGTTGATCCATTGTTTAATGTCCAGGGGAAATTTTATATTTTGAATCATGTTAATTATTTCATGAAATATTGTTACTGAATATTTGCAACCCACCCAACATTTTAATTTTAATATTTGAAAACCTTTACCATTTGACTTGATTTCAAATTTTGAATTCGAACGGGATTTTAACCGGAGTGAGTTTAGTAACAGTAACAATGGTGACGTGGCATCATTAGTAGAGGGTTACTATAGCTTAATTATCCGGGCGTCACAAATCTCCTCCACTAAAAGAAATCTTGTCCCGAGATTTAAGGGGTGGAGTAAGGGGGAAGGACTCGGGAAGGACGGAGCTCAACACAAGATAGGTACCTGGGGGCTATCTCAGTGAACATGGCATAGAGGCATCTCTCGAGTTGAAATTCAAGAATGTCATCGAGAGCAAGGTAAGGAGGTGCAATAAGAAGCTTCAACTGGGTAGGCAATCGTTCGTTACCCAAAACAAAGGGTGAAAGGGGGTTCAGAGCGATGGGAATTAAGTGTTGTGTCTGATACCAGAATCGATCACTAGGAAGGTGGCTCCTGATTTACATATAAATCCAAGTGCAAGGAACAATTTTGGAAAACGGGAATGTATAGGAGAGTCGGGTTTCGATCCAGTGGAACTGTGGTTTATGGGCCCACCATGTGGGTTAAAAGCAGGAAGGGCGCTAACATTTAGCACGGTCATGATAGCAAGGCAGGTAAGAGGATAGCATGTCAATTATGTTGACAACAACATCGGTACCAAGGGCGAGAGACGAAGAGAACCATTTTCCTGCTCGTTGAATGAGGCGGACCAGTAGGCAAGGTTATCGTCCACCGGTGGTCACCGGAATGTTTTCAACAATAGTAACAGGGTCTTGCTGACAGAATTGTACGTCGAGGTGTTTACATAAGTAGGAGAATATTACTGCTTAGATCATATAGACCTCAAGAAAGGTTAAACCAAACAATGGAAGGGATAATATGATTATCAAATTAAATAGAATAATGGAAAGGAAAATGTGTTTAAACACATATTTCAAGGGTATATCCTTCGGAAGGACAAGCAGAGCATGATATCCATGACATGATATAATGTAGAAACCTCTTTAGGTGGGGGAGTGAATTTTCATGACATTACCCATACAACGGTGTTTAGATAATCGAGCAGGAAACATTTAACATTGGGCTTCAAATGTCCTTGCTGAAAATCGGAGTACCATGGACATGCTTCGAGATAGCATTGGCATGGTCAACAAGTGAAGATCAGACTTTGGAAACACAAAGGATCCATCGCAAACAACTTACAGAATAAGTCTTACAATTTTCTCATGAAAGAATTGTTAACCTTGCTAAAAAGGAAGCTATAACAATAGGTCCTCCGGCCAAGTGTGCTAGGCATGTCACCACCTTACCGGCTCATATAACGACCAATGTTATAACTCTTGGAAAATATTCCAACCATCATATCTGACCGAGTTTCAGATCTGATTGGGGTCAGGATACCTCAGACTCGGGATGCCTGAGATAAAAAGGTACGTCACGAATTGACGAGAAGACCTCATAAGATTCTCAGGAAATGAACTATGGAAGCGAGTTTCGAAATAAGAGTTCATCAGTAAACCAAGGAGAGGATGAGGAGGTGGCTGATGAACTCAGCAACAAATCATTGGGATTTCCAAAAGATGGATTTCCACAATTATGTGAACAAAGAGATAACATTTGTCAAATCAAATGATATAATGAGGTATGCTCAAGGAAATTATACACAATTAACCATTGGTTGAAAGGTGCACCCGAAATATGGGCTTAGGTAGCATGATCAATGTTAGACTGGTGATTCGATAACCAATAGTCTATGAATGAACTATCGACCATTGAATTCAAAGCAATAGGGTTGCTAGAAGTACAGAATCCAAACAGCACCGTTCACTTGTTGATATCCCGGTTAGAATCAACACGGGGACCAAGAAATGAACGAAGATGGCGAGAAGTATTTCTACGACAAGAATTCTCAAGAGGTGGAAAAATTCTCACAACATCCTCGACATACAGATGGTAATATTTCAAGGTAGAACACAATATAAGCTAGATAGCAAGGAAATCAAGATACAACTCAAAACATGAACAAGTTTGTGTTGGGGGAAGGCCAGAATGTTGTCAATGATAACACAAATCATCGGGGGGCAAGGATGGTATTTCTCATCACGAATTCAATAGATATCTTGGAAGAGCTCAGTATGTTGATGATGATCACGACACATGTGTCGGGAGAATTCATGAAGATGTAATCGGTCGGCGATGACATCAAGTCAAAGGAATAACATTTAGAGAAATGTTATCGGAACCAAGGGTACGGCACAAACTCGAAATCAAGCTTGTTGTTCAAGGAGAAATGATATGACAAGGCAAATCGACATAAGATTAGCTCACCATCGAAAGTTGTGCTCCGAGGATAAGGACCAGGTAGCATAGTTAAAATCAATACGATAATGATATAGCCAATCAGACTAGGAATGAAGTGATCGGGTACAAACTCGTAAGCAAGGAAGATTGCTGAGAATGGTTGAATCGTTGAATGGACACGATTCAGTTATCAGTGTACTCGAGTGACTAACCAATCAGAACCCAGGAAAAATTGGAATCGGTGAGAATGTAGTACTTGATGAAGAACTCATAAGAAGTTATGTTGCTCCTGATAATCTCGAAATACCAGGGTTAATACTCGACGACAGATCAAAGTAGAGGTTGGACTGGGGTATTGCTCCATAGAAGACAAGTGCTTAAACTTGCACAGGAAATGGTAATTAAAGGAGAACAATATGGTCGGAACCACGGTTGCAAAGGAACAAGCATAGATACAAGATGAACTTATCACAAGGGGATTATTATTATATCAAGAAGCTTCCATGATAGGATCTACATCGCCTCCATGGGCATGAACAGAAAGTTCAAGGTCGACTCCCACTTCTTCAATGCAAAACCTTCCACTCACTTCTCGCTTTCAATGAGGTTGTAGTGTTGATATTTTATCTGGCAAAACACCAAGAGAATATGACTCGTGAAAACTCGCGGGTTTGCACAGATTAGGGAAGGCATTGGTCCAACCCATCGGGTATCTTAGGAACATTTACTACAAAGTTCAGAAGTAAATAAATCAAGCTCGAAAGCAAAGCATCGTCGGCCATATCAGAGAATAGAATTTACCAATGGCATTATGTATCAGGGAAAGAACCCCTTGAGGTTTTTGTATACAAAGGACACTATCGGATTGATAATTCAACAAAGGATCTGACGGTTCACAACAGAGCTGATGTGAGCATCGGCACACAATCAGAAGAAGAAACAATGCAAAGGCATTGGGGTATAGAAACAATCGAATAATTCAAAGCTCAAATGTAAAGGAATTATGATTTCTCACCAAGGGAAGCAAACGCTCTGATAAGGATGGATAAGTCGAGTAGGCTTAGGGGTACAATCGACGGCAATTTGATTGGTCGAGAACCAGCTCTAGTTAAAAATGACGGCGAAGTCGGAAAGATAATTTATAAGGATCAACTATTGATTGCGAGCATTCGCAACATATTGAATCAGGGAACTTGAGATGATAGTGACAAAGGATGCCAATAAGATTACTATACTTATGGGATTAACCATAATTCAAGCAAGCAAGAATTTCAAGAGCAATAAGCTGCTGAGGATTTTCGAAAGATCAAATAGTATTTCAAAGACTTTGGTGAAACACATGAACAACTAGGGAGAAACAAATCCTCTCTGTGTGTGTGAGGATTAATTTATAGGTGTATTAGGGTGACAAGGAACTGCAAGGCAGTAGGCACAAGGATTCTCAAAACAACAACGAGTATTTCGGGGTATCTTGTAATAACAAGAGCAACTGTGGACTAAGGCAAGAAAGGCAAGTGCATGTAGTTATGTATAGGGTTTGACGGTGGAAGGGAATTGCAAACGCAATGAGCACAAGCTCTCGGGATAACATCGGAGAGTACCTTCTGAATCTTCTGGTGCAGCAGGCGATCATCTGTAATAAGGGGCTCTCCGGAAGGAAGTAATTATGAGAACCTAGAGTTAGAGTTAGCAAAATCTTTTAACCCGATTAGAAGAGAGATCAGAGTCCGAGAGTGTAGACGAGGAGTAAAAGATCCTAATACCACCCAATGGCGACGTGAGCCCGTAAGACACATAGCCATGTTAGTAAAAGTTTTGTAGTGACTAGACTCAACTTCAGCCAAGGAGTTGGAAGGGGGATTCCTACAGGCAGTCGGCTCTGATACCAACTTATGACGCCCCTGATTAGATCGTACACTAATCATGCACGCCAATGTGTACGACCAAGATAAGGGACTCAAGGGAAGATATCACAACACAAATCTAGAAACCAATTAAAAAAATACAAGCTTTATATTACAAGCCAGGGGCCTCAAGGGCTCGAATACATAAGCTTGAATACACAAGAGTCAGCGAAAGCATCAATATCTGAGTACAGACATAAGTTAAACAAGTTCCATAAGATGGCTAGCACAAACAGGGATATAGATCGAAAAGGCAAGGCCTCCTGCCGGGGACCTCCTAACTACTCCTCGAAGCCTAACTCCAAGTAGAAATCATCCTCGGGATCCTCTGGCTCCTGGACTCGATCATATGATCGCAAAAACTGGGGAAAGGGGAAAAAGAAAATGCAAAGCAACCGTGAGTACTTATCCAAAGTACTCGCAAGCCATGATCTACACTACATATGCATTGGTATCAATGAAAGGGGCAGTATATGTGGACTGAACTGCAGAATGCAAGAATAAGAGGGGGATAACTAGTCCTATCGAAGACTACGCTTCTGGAAGCCTTCATCTTGAAGTAGTAGAAGAGAGTAGATGGTAAGTTAACCAAGTATCATCGCATAGCATAATCCTACCCGGCGATCATCCCCTCATCGCCTTGTGAGAGAGCGATCACCGGGTTGTATCTGGCACTTGGAAGGGTGTATTTTATTAAGTATCCGGTTCTAGTTGTCATAAGCTCAAGGTACAACTCCAGGTCGTCCTTTTACCGAGGGACACGGCTATTCGAATAGATAAACTTCCCTGCAGGGGTGCACCACATTTCCCAACACGCTCGATTCCCTTTGGCTGGACACACTTTCCTGGGTCATGCCCGGCCTCGAAAGATCAACACGTCGCAGCCCTACCTAGGCACAACAGAGAGGTCAGCACGCCGGTCTAAATCTATGGCGCAGGGGTCTGGGCCCATCGCACATTGCAAACCTGCACATTGCGAGGGCGGCCGGAAACAGACCTAGCCTCCCTAATACAAGAGAAGGCGTTCCAGCCCAATCCGGCTTGCGCCGCTCAGTCGATGACATCATGAAGGCTTCGGCTAATACCACGACGTCCAGTGCCCATAACTGTTCCCGCATAGTTGGTTAGTGCGTATAGGCCAGTGGCCAGACTCAGATCAAATACCAAGATCTCGTTAAGCGTGTTATTTTGAAGTAACTGCGGACGCCGACTAGGGCCAGGCCCACCTCTCACCTAGGTGGTCTCAACCTACCCTGTTGCTCCACCACAAAGTAACAGTAGGGGGCCGTCGGGAACCCAGGCCCACCACTACCTGGGTGGAACCACCTGCCCCTACGGCCCTCAACATTGGAATCACTTGCGGGTACTCTACGAGCCGAGCCGACTTTAGTCACCACCTGTATAGTATGTATGTATATATGTATATACCCGTGATCACCTCCCGAGTGATCACGGCCCGATAGTATAGCATGGCAGACAGACAAGAATGTAGGGCCATTGATGGAATACTAGCATCCTATACTAAGCATTTAGGATTGCAGGTAAAGGTAACAACAGTAGTAGCAAGGACAGGCTACGCATCATAATAGGATTAACAGAAAGCAGTAACATGCTACACTACTCTAATGGAAGCAGTAGAGAGAAGAATAGGCGATATCTAGTGATCAAGGGGGGGCTTGCCTGGTTGCTCTGGCAAGAAGGGTTCGTCGTCGATGTAGTCGATCACAGGGGTACCGACAGCGGTCTCAGGATTTACGGGAAAGAAGTAATGGAGGGGAACACAATAAATAACAGAGCAATCAAAGCATCACAAAGTATAACATGGCAATACACGGTGCTAGAAGTGACCTAACACAGGAATAGGTGATCCCGGCGAAGGGGGAAAACATTCGGGAATGTCTTCCCAGTGTTTGACGTTTTGGGGCAAATGAAACGGAGGTGGATTGTTGCATGTTCGCTATGCTAGGGATGTGTGGCGAACGAACGGGCTACGTATCCAGATTCGTCTCGTCCTTCTGCGCAACTTTCATGTACAAAGTATTTTCATCCGAGTTAGAGATTACTTTATATTAATTTTGAAAGTTTTAGTTCACTTTCTAATTTACTTTAATTCGAAAATTTAATGTTAAATTGCTAGATGTACCCAGCACGGTGTACACAAAAATGTACACTGGCTGACATGTGGGACCAGGGGACCTAGTTGACCGGTCAAACTCTGACTGGCCAACAGGGGGTGGGCCCCTGTTATTAACTGCCTAGTTAACTAACATGATTAGTTAGGCTAATTAGGTAGTTAACTGGTTAATTAAGCAACATTAATTAAGTTAATTAATAATTTAATTAATTAATTAATTAATTTATTATTGTTTTTTTAACTTAACAGGGCGTGGGGCCCGGCTGTCATTGGCCCATAGGCCAATCGGGGCGGGTTAGCGGGCGTTGGGCGTGTGGGCAAGGAGAAGGCCACTAGCGGCAGTGGGCGGCGAGCAGCGGCGAGCTCCGTTGAGCAGAGGCCGGGCAGAGAAGGGGGGCTGGACGCGCGGCGCGGTCGGCGAGTAGAGGCGCGCGGGCCTGCTTGAGCGCACGCGTGGAGGGGTCAGCAGCTGTAGCGGGGCCAGGTGCGGTGGCGGGGCTCGTGGCCAGCACGGTCAAGGGGCGCCCGACAGATGCAGGCGGGCGTGGCTGGCGGGTGGACGAGGCAGAAGCAGCAGCGGCAACAGTCAGTGGCGGAGCTAGCAGCAACGGCGAGGCCAAGCAGTGTGGCAATGGCAGGAGCAGCAGCACAGTCGCGGCAACAGCGGTCTGAGTGGCAAAGAAGCAGTGATTTCAGCAGCAGCAGAGCAGAAGCGAGCGGGTAGCAATAGCAGCTGCGCACGAGGCACGGCCCGGTCGCGCGTGGCGACGCAGCACGCATCGGCGAGCGCGGCTAGGAGCTTGTGACGAGCGCGGCCAAGCAAGGCAGGGGCGGCAGTGGGTGAGCGACGATAGGCACGGCGCGGGCATATGTGGGCGGGCGAGCGTGTGCGTGGTCGCGCGCGACGGGCCGCGGTAGGAGGAGCAACGCGAGCAGGGCCAGCAGTGGTTGTGTGCGTGTGGACGTGGAACAGAGCACTGGCCATGGAGGTGGAATGGCGATGGAGGGCACGATAGGACCAACGGGTGATCGCTAAGGGTTCCTACGGCGATGTTGAGCACGATGATGTGCTCAGGCGTGAGTTGCGGTAGTTGTGCGCGTGGGGGCGACATGGCGGCAGCGACGAGCTACGTCAATGGCGGAAGCTAGGCTACGGGCACGGATTCTAAGGAGGAACCGAGGAGTTTTGAAAAGGGGATCACCGTGAGTCTGCAGAGGTGCTTAGCGGGCTCGAGAAGGGCTCGACGGCGCTGGAATCAAAGACGAACGCTGGCAGGTCCGAGGAAGAAGAGGACGGAGATCCGGCGGTGTAGCGTCGCCCGGCTTGTGCTGGTGGTCAGAGTGGAAGAAGAAGAAGTAGGCGGAGCTCTTGGCGCAATCTCAGCCGGCGAGGACGACGGTGGTCACGGCGATGAACTAGTCCATGGCGATGATGGCATCGGGTGTGCGTCGAGCGGCGGATCTGAGGAGAGAGGGGGGAAGTGCTGGCGCTAGGGCATCAGCCAGGGGAGCGAGGGGGGGGGCTTGTAGGCACGTGAGACGGTCCGGATGGCTACCCCGTGGCAATCGGCGCCGTGGACATGCGCCCTGCGTCCATGAGGTGCGCGGTGAACAGAGGAAAGGGACGCCTCGGGCGGTGGGCTGGGTTGCACTTTGGCATATGGGCCCAAAATGCACGATCTATTTTTCCTATTTCTCTTTTCTTTTATTTTTTTGTATTTTATTCACTATTTTACATTTAGTTTGTGTACTAGATGAATTTTTCCAGGGTTGAAACTTGGCACGTAATTCCATTGCAATATTTTGGTGATGTATAAAAAGTCTCACAACAATTGGAATCGTCTAAACATTTTTATAAATTGAAATGGTTGGTTAAATGGATGTTGATCCATTGTTTAATGTCCAGGGGAAATTTTATATTTTGAATCATGTTAATTATTTCATGAAAATTTGTTAGTGAATATTTGCAACCCACCGAACATTTTAGTTTTAATATTTGAAAACCTTTACCATTTGACTTGATTTCAAATTTTGAATTCGAACGGGATTCTAATCAGAGTGAGTTTAGTAACAGTAACAGTGGTGACGTGGCATCATTAGTAGAGGGTTACTATAGCTTAATTATCCGGGCGTCACAGCCTCCCGCAAGCATCCGCAACTATGAGAAAAGTATTAAGAATAAATTCTAACCATAGCATTAAACTTTTGGATCCAATCGGTCCCTTACGGAATAGCGCATAAACTGGGGTTTAAGCTTGTGTCACTCTCGCAACTCACCATCTAATTGCTACTCCACAATGCATTCCCTTAGGCCCAAATATGGTGAAGTGTCATGTAGGCGACTTTCACATGACACCACTAAGGGAATAGCAACATACATACTATCAAAATATCGAACACATATCAAGTTCACATGATTACTTGCAACATAATTTCTCCCGTGACCTCAAGAACAAAAGTAATTACTCACAAATGATAAACATGTTCATGATTAGAGGAGTATTAAATAGCATAATGGATTTGAACATATAATCTTCCACCAAATAAACCATATAGTAATCAACTACAAGATGTAATCAACACTACTAGTAACCCAGAAGTACCAATCTATATTTCCGGTAACAAGATTGAACACAAGAGATGAACTAGGGTTTTAGAGGAGATGGTGCTGTTGAAGATGTTGATGGAGCTTGCCATCCCCAAGATGTGAGAGTTGTTGGTGATGATGATGATGATGATTTCCCCCTCCGGGAGGGAAGTTCCCCCGGTGGAATCGCTCTGCCGGAGGGCAAAAGTGGTCCTACCCAAGTTCCGGCTCGAGGCGGCGGTGCTTCATCCAGAAAGTCCTCTCCTTACTTTTTCTAGGTCAAAATGACTTATATACCAGAAGATGGGCACCGGAGGTGGGCCAAGGAGGCCACAATACACCAGGGCGCGCTTGGGGGGCCTGGCGTGCCCAGGTGGGTTGTGCCCACCTGGTGGCCCCCTCTGGTGTTTATTGGCTCCAGTATTTCTCAAATAATCCATAATCCTCGTGAAGTTTCAGCTCATTTGGAGTTGTGCAGAATAGGTGGCCTGATGTAGCTTTTCCAGGTCCAGATTTTCAGCTGTCGGAATTCTCCCTCTTGGTGTGTTCCTTGCAAATGATGAGAGAAAAGGCATTAGAATTACTCTAAAAAGCATTATTATGGATAAAAACATTATAAATAACAGTAAGAAAACATGATGCAAAATGGACGTATCACCTTCCCCAAGCTCAGACCTCGCTTGTCCTCAAGCGAAAACCGAAATCGAAAAACATGTCCACATGCTTTGAGAGAGAGGTGTCGATAACAACAAAAGACGGACATAGAAGCATCATGTTGATTATTATAACAACAACAAATTAAACATAGGACTTTTATCATAGAACTTTTATCATATACTTATCATGAATAAGTAATAGTTCATCACACAATCGAAGTATAAAGCAAAAACTCTATTAGAAACCAACAAACTATGTTCTCAATCAACTTTGCAACTACAATTCATCATCTTTTCAGGAAGAGTCACGTGTCGAAGCCTTTATGCAAGTCCACATACTCAACCATCATATAGTCTTCTAGGATTGCTAACACTCACCTTGTACCCATGAACAAAATGTTTCAACCGGACATATAGAAAGATAGGGGCTTATAGTTTTGCCTCCCAACATACTCACCTCAAGGGTGATGTCAACAATAATACCTCATGCTATCTATATCCAACTGGACATATGTGCCTAGATCTTTCCCCGCCACATGATGCTTGCCAAAGGAGAAAGATAAAAGGAATAAAGAGAAAAACATTGACTCTTTGCATAAAAGTAAAAGATAGGCCCTTCACGGAGGGAATCAGAGGTTGCCATGTGCTTATTTGTTTGTATGCTCAATCCCTTAGTGCAAGAGAATGTCATGTTGTATTGCCCCTTAAGATGACAACCTTTATTGTGCAGTTTGTCGCTTTTATTGTTTGTCATCCAAGTTCGTACAACGCTCAATTTTCTCTTAGACTAAATGATCTCACACTATTAGAAGCAACTTTTATTGCCTTTTTGCACCGATGACAACTTAATTGAGGGATCTTTCTGAATCCCTAGGTAGGTATGGTGGACACTTGAAAAAGATTGGGGTATAAGGGTTTTTGGATGCACAAGTAGTATCTCTACTTAGTATAGAAATTTTGTCTAGCAAAGATAGGGGGCAAGCATCACGTGTTAAAGGATCTATGACAATGTGACTTCTATGTGAATATAAACAAACATAAACCATTAAGTTGTCTTACTTGTCCAAAGTCAAAAAATTGGCATAATGATGAGGGCTCACAATCACAAAATATTTCTAGGATAGTATATCTATATGTGAGTCTTCCCTTCCCTTATTAATTCTTTCATGAGTTGCATCATTGACTAATGCTATGTTTGTCAATCTCTAATAAAATTTTCTACTTATACTTTTCCTTATGTGGTGCTATCACCTACCATAGGATTAGTATAAAATCTTTTAGTTATTTGTTTCCTTTCTTCATTTATTTTCTTTCTCTTTTTCTTTCTTTCTTATTTCTTTTCTTTAGTTGCAACATGAAAGTAAAGAAAGCAAAAACTCAAACTAACTTTATTATATAACTTGCACATGATTACAAGGATAGATCACTAAGGAAACTCTCAAAGAACAAAGGATCGAACTAAACTTTTATTCATCTAAAGCAAAAGGATCGAACTAAAATAAGTAAAAGCAAAAAGATAGTGGGATGATACAATACCGGGGCACCTCCCCCAAGCTTGGCGAAAGCCAAGGGGAGTGCCCATACCCGATACTCAATTCTCCTTTGGTGGTGAAGAAGATGATGGTGGTGATGAAGCGATCCTATCTTTAAGGATTAGAAGGTTCTCCAATCGACGGATGACGCCCCTGAGGTGGGTGACGTGCTCTTGGTGCAAAATATTCTCGTGAGTGAGATACTTATTTTGTATGCAAACTATTTCAATGATGTGAAAGGCTTCAATCTCAGTAGGAGTAAGATGAGTAAGGTAAGGTTTAAGGATATATTCCTCCTCCTCGTTAGCTGGCAGTGCTTGTTCGAAGACCGGAGGCTGCTCTACGGTAACCTCCTTGCTCTCATCTCCTCTGATAGCTCTCGCGGGCTCTTCTCTCTTCAGCTCGATCTTCACCAACCAAGCATCCTCTTCCACGTGGTTGGAGGAAGAAGAAGACATGATGGCTGTCCCAACAGATCTGACAAAAAACAACAAGAAAAGAGGACAGATGATTTCTCTGTGATACGGTGATCAACAGGTTCGGGAAGTATATATAGATTTTTTTTATCTTGGAGGACAAGTACATGGTAGGAAAACGGGGTACGGGAGGTGTCCCAGGTGGGCACAACCCACCTGGACGCGCTAGGCTTGCCTGGCGCGCCCTGGTGTTTTGTGCCCATCAGGGAACGCTTCCTGGAAGTTTCTTTATTTCCAAAATTTTAAAATACTCCAAAACTGATAAAAAATAATTTTGTGGATTTTTCGGAGTCCGTTTACTTACCGTATCATGTACCTCTTTATTTTCACGATTCTGGAGTGTTCTGGAAGGACTCTTTCATGTGTTCTTCCGGTGTCAAAGTTTGGATAATATTACTTTCAACATTAATAGGCGTACCTGATATATAATGCTTTATTCGTTGCCCATTAACAACTTTTGGGTTAGTACCTTCGGAGTTATTTATTTTGATGGCTCCAGACTGGTAAACCTCCTCGATGACATATGGGCCTTCCCATTTCGAGAGGAGCTTTCCTGCAAAAATTCTAAAAGGAGAGTTGTACAAAAGAACATATTCTCCAACTTTAAACTCACGCTTTTGAATTCTTTTGTCATGCCATCTTTTAACTTTTTCTTTGAATAACTTTGCATTTTCATAAGCTTGGGTTCTCCATTCATCTAAGGAGCTTATATCAAATAGCCTCTTTTCACCAGCAAGTTTGAATCATAGTTGAGTTCTTTAACTGCCCAATATGCTTTATGTTCTAACTCAAGAGGCAAATGACAAGCTTTTCCATAAACCATTTTATAAGGAGACATACCCATAGGATTTTTATATGCTATTCTATAATCCCAAAGTGCATCATCTAATTTCTTAGACCAATTCTTCCTGGACCTATTAACAGTCTTTTGCAAAATTAATTTTATTTCTCTATTGCTAAGTTCAACTTGACCACTAGACTGAGGATGATAGGGTGATGCAATTCTATGGTTAACATCATACTTAGCAAGCATCTTACGGAAAGCACCAGGAATAAAGTGTGAACCACCATCAGTCATTAAATATCTAGGGACTCCAAACCTTGGGAAAATAACTTACTTAAGAATTTTAATAGAGGTGTTGTGATCAACACTACTGGTTGGAATGGCTTCTACCCATTTAGCCAAAATATGTGTATACCCATTAGAGGAAGGAAAAGGTCTCATGTAATCAAATCCCCGAACATCAAATGGTTCAACAGCAAGTGAATAATTCATAGGCATTTCTTGACGCTTACCGATATTACCTATTCTCTGACATTCATCACAAGAAGAGACAAACTTACGAGCATCCTTGAAGAGAGTAGGCCAATAAAATCCAGATTGCAATACCTTGTGAGCAGTTCTGTCTCCAGCATGATGCCCTCCATAAGCCTCGGAGTGACATTTCTGTAGGATTTGTCCATGTTCATGCTCAGGTACACAACGTCTAATAATACCATCTACTCCTTCTTTATAAAGATGTGGGTCATCCCAAAATTAATGTCTTAAATCATAGAAGAATTTTTTCTTTTGCTGGTATGTAAAGCTAGGTGGTAAATATTTAGCAACAATGTAATTAGCATAGTCAGCATACCAAGGAGTACTATTAGCAATATTTATTGCAGCTAACTGCTCATCAGGAAAACTATCATCAATAGGTAGTGGGTCATCAATCACATTTTTCAAGCCTAGACAAATTATCATCTATGGGGTTCTCAGCTCCTTTTCTATCAATGATATGTAAATCAAATTCTTGTAACAAGAGAACCCAACGAATAAGTCTAGGTTTAGCATCTTTCTTTTCCATAAGATATTGAATAGCAGCATGGTCTGTGTGAATAGTTACTTTGGAATCAACAATATGAGGTCTAAATTTATCACAAGCAAACACCATTGTTGTAACAGCCTGGATTTTGGCCCTTTTCTTTTTCTTTTAATTTAGTTGGTTTTTGCTCTGTTTTTCTTTTTGGAGTGGTTCTATGGCCTTGTCACCTGGGAGATCATCCTCATTTCCACTCCCAAGTGACTCATGATTCTAAAAACCTTTCCATGATCATGTCACTTCACTCCATGACCAAACCCTCGTTTCTTTCTCTAGGGAAAATTCATTTTTCTATTAAAGGAATAACCCTATCTGCCCTAGGTTGTGAAGGAACCTATATTTCTGCTCATCCAAAAATCCCCAAATAATTCTTATAATTTTTTGGGTCATATCTTCCTCAAATATGGAAAAATATTTCATTATCCATATTTCTCATCATGCTCAATAAATTCATTTCCTATTCTGTCCTAAATGGCCCATTGTGAAGCAAGTGCTATTTATCTTTTCCCATTTGACCCTAAACTTTTTGGACATCTTTTCATGTCCAAATAATTGACCCGTGCCAAAATTCAACTTTATTTGCCTAGCCAAACTTTCTGTCAGACAGAAGGCATTGTGAAGCAAGTACTAGCTAGGGTTATCAAAATGAGTTGAAATTTTGCACACTCCTTCATGTGCTAACATTAGCACACCCCTCCAAATTTGAGCTCCATCCCTTGAGCCATGTGAGCACAGGACCAAATCTTTGCTTCTGGTAAAACCTTCAGGTTGTGAAGCAAGTATAATTTTTATTGCTTCAAAAATCCTGATAAATTACCAGATTGTTCTCCTACCAAAATAACTTCTCGCCACCAAATTTGGCACCATTTCACCTAGGAAATATTTCTCTAGAATTCTTGCAAGATTCTGGTCAATGAAGATGTTTGTGAAGCAAGTACCACTTTGGCTTGTCCAATTGGTATGAAATTTTTAAAGCATCTTACTATGAACAAATCATTAAGCCTTGCCAAATTTGAGCTCAAGTGGCATCACCATGTGATTGCATCATCCAAATCTCATTTCTGGACCAGATTTGGCAGTTGTAAAGCAACTACATTAAATCTTGATCCTAATCCCCTCAAAGTTACCAGGGTGAAAGTCCTTATTACCCTAAACCTACCAGACAAATCCTTTGCTTCCAAACCCCTTCCTATTGATCAGCAGTGCTTGGTCAAGTTTACTGCAGTAAACTTCAGGTGTTAACTACAATTTAACCATATCACTTTTAACCAAACTACCACCGCACTTGCAACCTCCCCAGGAAGGACAAGCCCCCACACATTGTTTGGTCGGCCGTGTGCCACTGTGTGCACCAGTGCACGCGGTGATCACGAGCTTTGGCATGCAATGTGCGCGCTCTACTGGCGTTGCCGCGTCCAGGGCGTCTTCTATTTCCGGCCCCTCCTCCTCTCGCCACCTTCACGCTCATGAGCCTGTCCAATAGCTAGCATGCGTCGTCGCCATCCTCTTGGAGCCCTCTCCCCCTCCGTCAGCTCTCGTCGCCGAGCGCCCATGGGAAGCCTGTAGCCGACCGAGCATTAATCGCACCATGGCTTCTTCCTCCTCTTGTCCACGAGCTCAGCTCGTCCCTATGCACCGTTGTAGCTCTGCTGCACCTCTCGGTCGCCTTCCCCGAGCTCATGCGCGAGCACACGCGTCCGTGGCACCGGCCACACGTCCGAGGAGACGCCATCTCGCCTCCTCCTCCCTCCGGCTATATAAGCTAGCCCCGACCCCTCCCGAGCTCACCACTCGACCTCACGCCCTCCACTAGACCTCCCTGACCAATCAAACGAGCCCGAGGAGCTCTCAGTGGCCATCATTACCGCCATGGCCGCCACGGCCTCCCTCCTAAATTAGCTCGAATCCGGCCCCCTCCCTCCCTCATTCCTTCACCAGAGAACTCCCCTCGGCCCCCTGATCCTCCCCACCTACTTGCCCCTCGACGGAGTGCCCCGCAGCCCCATAGCCAAACCCCACCGGAAGCCATCTCCGCCGGAGTCCGTGCCCTCGTCGCTCCGGTCCTCCTTGACGTTCGTGCCCAGGCGGGATGGATGTGGCGCCTCTCCCTGATCTCCTCGGTGCCCGTAGCCTCGCCGGAGGCGGTCTGTGGCGCCGGAGCTCGTCGCCGGAGCGCGCCGGTCCTCCTCTGTCTCGCGGGTAGGAGCGAGATGGACGACGACCTCGGGCCAGGCGGGCCCCATCTCCACGCAGCCCCACCCGTCGGCGAGCGGGCGTTGACCCGGGCTGCTCAAGCGGATAAGTGACGGGCCCCACCCCGTGGGACCCGCCCATCAGCGACCACGCGCCCGGTCCCGCCACTGCCCACGTGGATTAGTGGATGCGTACTTCTGTAAGTATGTTTTCTCGTGGGGAAAGCGGATTCTCCTTCTGCTTTATCCAAAAACGCGTTTTCCCTTCTCTGGGGGCGTAATCTGAGGAATGCACTTTCTGTTTTTCAGCTCAGGGGCCTGTTTGTGGAGAAATGTTTATAGATTAGTCCTTGAACTTCCCCCTCTCGTATCGTTTCAACCACAACTCCAAATGAGGTGATTCCAAAGCCCACGTCTTCATTTTGTCGAGCCCATTCTGTTGGTTTCATTTTCACTATGGTTTGACACTGTGAAAATGACCTTTTTGCCCTTGCATGTAAACAGCCCCTCCGAGAGAGAACTGTTTCCGGCAAGTCTTTCCGCGGTTTCACCGCACTTCTCCCCGGTGCCTTCTTCATCCCCAGGCAAGCCACAATACCCACTTGCATGATAGTCATGCAGTAGCCATGGTTTTCAACTTGAATATTTATTAAATGCTTGCTTGCTTAAAAGATGGTTATAGTTGTTTCAGTAATGCTTATGGATTCATGCTTACTTTCTTGCTATGTTGTTATGCACCTGGTTGTCATGCCCTGCTAGTTGTTAGTATTCCTTTCATATGATTATGCTTGCTAGTAGTACATGTTGATGTTGGTAATGGTCTTCGATGCATGACTGTCGCCTGCCCCGAGTACTGGTGTTATGCATGTTCCATTTCATCCAGTTGATTAAATGCTTGCATGATGGCATTGTTGATATGTTATTGCATGATCTTTATTTGTTGATGCTAGTGGTCATGTTCTGCTATGAGTAGTGTTGTACTGGTAATATTCATGCTCTTCATTATGCCATGCTCAGTTGGATATGATTCATTGTTGATACGGTGGCTAGTTATGTTGCACCCGTGCTTATGTTGATATCATGTTCATGCATTGTAATTGTATCATGTTATTTTATCATAGCTCAGCATATTTGCATTCAAGTTTAACCGGATTAAATTGAACTTGAACACATGTTGGCTGAGTCATGGTGCCACCATATCAAACTGACTAGTGCAACCACGCTTACCTTTATGGGAAGGTCCTAACTGGGTCTATTGTCGTGCCTCTCGACAGTGCCTCCAACTAGGGAAGGTTATGGGTGTGCTTACCCTGATCAGGTAGGCGGACATAACCTTGTGTGCCTGTAGATTTGATGATAAGCGCTTTTGTCCCTGTTTGGGACGGGCCACGATGGTTGCCGTTGTGTCTTTGGTGGACACGGGGCCACCCATGACTTAGCCCAAAGGGGAGTTGGTCGGAGTGGTCAGGAGAGTGTCATGGCAGTAGATCGGTTTTGTCGGAACGCCGTTGGTCCACCCGAATGGGAGTGCGAGGCCATGGGTTTCGTGGTGTGGGTACAGTGTACTAACCTCTGTAGAGTGTATATTAAATCTATCGATAGCCGCGCCCACGGATAAGGGCCCAGTTTGTAGTTGGTCACACTATGTGTCAACAGTATTAATAATAACTTGATTAATGACAACCCTGGTTTGATGATGAGATAAGTTGGTTGTGATCGCCGGAAAGATCACCGTTTGAGACCAAGTGTTGGTCATGGTTGAGATCGCCGGAAAGATCACCGTGGTATCGAGGATACTGAGTTGTTGTACATTCGTGATGTTGTGCGAGAATCATGGGTAAAGATCAAGCTCCTTGTGGTCATTTAATGATTACTATGGTATTGTTTATACCAAGCTTGATTTGATCCTGAGATGGTCGTGTGATGTCCGAGGATGGTAAGTGATGCAGGTGATGGTTACGAAGTAACCCGAGCAGAATAAATAGTGCATATAGTGTCATCATGTTGCATGCTAGTATCGTCAGATTTATATGCTCATGCCATGCTCATGTTGTTCTAGCTGTATCATGTTCATATTGTTGCTTCCGTGTTATCCTGATGACCTCATGAATATTTCTTGCTTAACCTATAATTGCCATGTTGTTGTTTGTCTTGAATGCTTCTGGTTATTGTGAGCTTGCAAGTACATTCAATGTACTGACTGGCATGTCATGCCAGTTTGTAGGTCATGCCGGATTTGAATGCTTGTTTACCGTGGATTCTTTGTTTGCGAGCTAGGATAAGCGTTCCAGCCAGAGTCCCTATGGAGTGGAGTTCACCACCGTTGTCGTTGTTCCGCTGCTAGAGTTATTCCGCTGCTTCGAGTTGTTCTACTGCTTGCATAGAGCAACTGAGGATGGCGTAGTGTCACCGTGCCGATGTTATTCATTGTAATATCGGAGACCTTGTAATCATATTCGTGTAATGATAGAAAGTCGGTTTGTTCTATGCTAAGCAGTTCCGTATTCCAGAAGACTTCTCCTCGATCTGTGGGCTGGAATACGAGGCATTCCGGTTTTCTCTGAGCCGGGGTGCGACAACTGCTAAGAATTCTTTTTCAGTAGTAGCATAATTTCTTTGAGCACTATCTAGAGTCTTACTAGCATAATGAATAACATTAAGTTTCTTATCAACTCTTTGTCCTAGAACAGCACCAACATGATAATCACTAGCATCACACATAATTTCAAAAGGCAAGTTCCAATCAGGTGGTTGAACAATAGGTGCAGATATTAAATCTTTCTTGAGTGTTTCAAAGGCTTCAAGACAATGATCATCAAAAACAAAAGGAATATCCTTTTGCAAAAGATTAGTAAGAGGCCTAGAAATTTTAGAAAAGTCTTTGATAAATCTCCTATAGAAACCAGCATGACCTAGGAAACTGTGAATACCTTTGATGTCCTTAGGACATGGCATTTTCTCAATTGCATCAACCTTAGCTTGGTCCACTTCAATACCTCTTTCAGAAATTTTATGACCCAAGACAATGCCTTCATTAACCATAAAGTGCCACTTCTCCCAATTCAAGACAAGATTTGTTTGTTCACATCTCTGTAAAACTCGCTCAAGATTGCTTAAACAATCATCAAAATACTTCGCATAAACAGAAAAGTCATCCATGAAAACCTCAACAATATTTTCACAAAAGTTAGAGAATATAACAGTCATACATCTTTGAAAGGTAGCAGGTGCATTACATAAACCAAAAGGCATACGTCTATAAGCATAAGTTCCAAAGGGACAAGTAAAAGTAGTCTTTTATTAATCAGGTTGAGAAACAGGTATTTGTGAAAAGCCAAAGTATCCATCTAGGAAGCAAAAGTGTGCGTGCTTAGATAATCTTTCAAGCATTTGATCAATAAAAGGCAAAGGTTAATGATCTTTTCTAGTTGCTTTGTTTAATTTTCTATAATCAATTTCAATTCTATAGCCTATAACAATTCTGTGTGGAATAAGTTCATTCTTATCATTAGGAACAACAGTAATACCTCCTTTATTAGGGACACAATGAACATGACTTACCCATCTACTATCAGCTATAGGATAGATTATACCTGCTTCCAGAAGTTTTAAGATTTCCGTTCTTACCACTTCCTTCATTTTTGGGTTCAACCGACATTGGTGATCAACAACGGGTTTAGCGCCAGGTTCCATATTAATTTTGTGCTGACATATAGTGGAACTAATGCCCTTTAAATCATCAAGAGTATATCCAATAGCAGCCCGATGCTTCCTTAGAACTTACAATGATCTTTCTTTTTCATGTTCTGAAAGGTTAGCACTAATAATAATAGGATATATCTTCTTTTCATCGAGATAAGCATATTTCAAAGTGTATGGCAATTGTTTTAATTCAAACACAGGATCACCTTTAGGTGGAGGAGGACCTCCTAGAGTTTCAATAGGCAAATTGTGTTTAAGCAGAGGGCTTTGTTCAAAGAAAACTTTATCAATTTCATGTCTTTCATGCATATGTAAATCATTTTCATGGTCTAGCAAATATTGTTCTAAAGGATCAGTATGTGGAACAGCAATAGAAGCAAGACCAATTAATTCATCCTTACTAGGCAATTCTTTTTCATGATGATTTCTACTAAACTTGGAAAAATTAAACTCATGAGACTCATCACCAAAGCTAACACCAACAGTTTGTTTCTTACAATCTATCTTAGCATTAACTATATTCAAGAAAGGTCTACCAAAGATAATGGGACAAAAGTCATCTTGTGGGGAACCAAGAACAAGAAAATCAGTAGGGTATTTAATTTTCCCACGCGAGACTTCAATATCTCTAATAATCCCAATTGGTGATATGGTGTCTCTATTATCAAGTTTAATAGTAACGTCTATTTCTTGTATCTCAGCAGGTGCTATGTCTTTCATAATTTCTTCATATAAAGTGTAAGGAATAGCGCTCACAGTAGCACCCATGTCACATAAACCATGATAAAAATGATCTCCTATTTTAACTGAAATAATAGGCATGCCAACAACACGTCTATGTTTATCTCTTTTATCAGGTTTAGCAATTCTAGCAGCTTCTTCACAGAAGTAAATAACATGCCCATCCATATCTTCTTCTAGGAGATCTTTAACCATAGCAATACTAGGTTCAACTTTAATTTGTTCATCAGGTTTAGGTGTTCTAATATAGCTTTTGTTATCCACAGTTGAAACTTTAGCATGTTCCTTAATCCTAATAGGGAAAGGTGGTTTCTCAATATAAGCAAAAGGAACAACTGGATCAACATTATAAAGTATAGTTTCTTCTTTAACTGGTACTGGTTCTTTAATTTCTTCTTTAATAGGTGGGTGATATTTAAACCACTTCTCCTTAGGGAGTTCAACATGAGTAGCACATGATTCACAAAAGGAGGCTACTATCTCAGAATCAAGTCCATATTTTGTGCTAAACTTTTGAAAAGCATCAGTATGCATAAAAGATTTAACACAATCATACTTAAGTTTAATAGCTGACTCTTTACCTTCATCGAGTTCCCAATCTTCAGAGTTGCGTTTAATTCTTTCCAAAAGATCCCACCGGAATTCAATAGTCTTCTTCATAAATGAACCATCACAAGAAATATCAAGCATGGTTTGATCATTACGAGAAAGCCGAGCATAAAAATTCTGGATAATAATTTCTCTTGAGAGCTCATGATTGGGGCATGAATATAACATTGACTTAAGCCTACCCCAAGCTAGAGCGATACTTTCTCCTTCACGAGGCCAAAAAATATATGTATAATTCCGATCATGATGAACTAGATGCATAGGATAAAAATTTGGTGGAACTCCAATTTCAAACAATTCCAATTCCATGATCCAATATCATGACATAGCCTATACCATGCCAATGCTTTTTCCCTTCAAAGATAAAGGGAAACCCTTTTTCATCACTTCATCCCTAGGTAAACCTACAAGCTTAAACAATCCACAAATTTGTTCCACATATATCAAGTGCATATCAGGATGTTCAGTTCCATCTCCTGCATAAGGATTAGCTAGCAGTTATTCTATCATACCCGAAGGAATTTCATATTCAATATCTTCAGTAGGTGCATTAGGTTGAGGGGTTACTAATTGTGGTTCCGGACGAGGTGAAGATACCCCGAACAAACCCCTCAAAGGATTGTTTTCCATAGTAACAAGTGACAATAAATTTCAGCACACTATATAAATGTTTCCTTACCAAATTCCACTTACCAAAGGCGCTTCACTCCCCGGCAATGGCGCCAGAAAATAGCCTTGATGACACACAAGTATAGGGGATCAATTGTAGCTCTTTTCGATAAGTAAGAGAGTCGAACCCAACGAGGAGCGGAAGGAAATGACAAGTAGTTTCTGGTAAGGTATTGTCTGTAAGTGCTGAAATTGTAAGTAGTGGAGTAGTTTGATAGCAAAAAAAAATTTAACAAGCAAGTAGCGATAATAGTAACAAAAGTCCAGCAAGGTAGCCCAATCCTTTTGAGGCAAAGTACAAGCCAAAACGGTCTCTTATGATAAGCAAAGCGTTCTTGAGGGTACACGGGAATTTCATGTAGTCACTTTCATCATGTTGTTTTAATTCGTGTTCGCTACTTTGATAATTTGATATGTGGGTGGACCGGTGCTTAGGTGTTGTTCTTACTTGAACAAACCTCCTACTTCTGATTAACCCTCCCGCAAGCATCTGCAACTATGAGAAAAGTATTAAGAATAAATTCTAACCATAGCATTAAACTTTTGGATCCAATCGGTCCCTTACGGAATAGTGCATAAACTGGGGTTTAAGCTTCTGTCACTCTCGCAACCCACCTCTAATTGGTACTCCACAATGCATTCCCTTATGCCCAAATATGGTGAAGTGTCATGTATTCGACATTCACATGACACCGCTAAGGGAATAACAACATACGTACTATCAAAATATCGAACACATATCAAGTTCACATGATTACTTGCAATATCATTACTCCCGTGACCTCACCAACAAAAGTAACTACTCACAAATGATAAACATGTTCATGATTGGAGGAGTATTAAATAGCATAATGGATTTGAAGATATAATCTTCCACCAAATAAACCATATAGTAATCAACTACAAGATGTAATCAACACTACTAGTCACCCACAAGTACCAATATATAGTTCTGGTAACAAGATTGAACACAAGAGATGAACTAGGGTTTGAGAGGAGATGGTGCTATTGAAGATGTTGATGGTGATTGCCCTCCCCAAGATGGGAGAGTTGTTGGTGATGATGATGATTTCCCCCTCTGGGAGGGAAGTTCCCCCGGCGGAATCGCTCTGCCGAAGGGCAAAAGTGCTCCTGCCCAAGTTCTGCCTCGAGGCGGCAGCGCTTCGTCCCGAAAGTCCTCTCCTTATTTTTTCTAGGTCAAAATGACTTATATACCAGAAGATGGGCACCGGAGGTGGGCCGAGGAGGCCACAACCCACCAGGGTGCGCCTGGTGGGCCCCCTCTGGTGTTTATTGGCTCTAGTATTTCTCAAATAATCCATAAAAATCCCTGTGAAGTTTCAGCTCTTTTGGAGTTGTGCAGAATAGGTGGCCTGACGTAGTTTTTCAGGTCCAGATTTCCAGCTGCCGAAATTCTCCCTCTTGGTGTGTTCCTGGCAAATTATGAGAGAAAAGGCATTAGAATTACTCCAAAAAGCATTATTATGGATAAAAACATTATAAATAACTATAAGAAAACATGATGCAAAATGGACATATCAGCGCGTCCCTAGGCCGGCCTCCTCCCCTCTCCCTCCTTTATATACGAGGGCAGGGGGGCACCTCGAAGGCACATCAATTGTTCTTAGCCGTGTGATGTGCCCCCCTCCACCGTTTACATCTCCGGTCATATTGTCGTAGTGCTTAGGCGAAGCCCTGCGTGGATCACTTCATCATCACCATCACTATGCCATCGTGCTAACGAAACTCTACCTCGACACTTTGCTGGATCAAGAATTCGAGGGACGTCATCGAGCTAAACATGTGCTGAACTCGAAGGCGCCGTACGTTCGGTACTTGATCGGTTGAATCGAGAAGACGTTCGACTACATCAACCGCGTTAAACTAATGCTTCCGCTTTTGGTCTATAAGGGTACATGGACACACTCTCCCCCTCTCGTTGCTTTGCATCTCCTAGATAGATCTTGCGTGATCGTAGGAATTTTTTAAAAATTGCATGCTACGTTCCCCAACAGCCCCTAGGCACATTGGTGCTTGTCGTGTCACCATGCTTGCAGAGGCACCATGGTGGTGGTGAAGGATCTGACCCTATGCCAACTCGCAACGGTTGGGGTGGGGTTGTGGTCGACTAGCAATGTAATGCCTTTAGGCATCTTGGTCGTTAGAGGCGTATGTATGTGACACCTTGCGCCTTGTGGTGCATCGGTGAAGTGGATCACATACTCATCCGGCGAGGGTCGACCTCCCCTACAACATACATGTATCATTCTTCATGATCCTTTTGTCATGGGTACCGATGGTGATAAGATCGATAGAGCTGATGGCTGCGGTGGCTTGGCAAGAGAGACCATCAAAGGTACCACATCTGATGTGGCCATGTGGCTTCGTGCGATAGTCTGCCCTCTGCTTCCCACAAATGCGAGGGAATACCAACAAATATCCCTTGTCTTCTAGTGACAGTCGAGGTGTGCCACATATCGGTGCAGGTAGATCCGACATCTCATCAATTGCCAATGTGGAGGTTTCATCTTGGTCCACAATTCTAGCTCTAATCGGGGCACTATAGCAAGACTTCTTTGTGGCAAGTTGGTGGGGCAACTTTGTGGGCTTCGTCTTTGTTGGTGCTCGTCAAGTACCAAGCGAGTTTCGTGGTGAAAACCCTAAGTCTTTCCTTCATTGGTTGTGCTTTGTAGTGGTGGTCTACGTTCCCTTGGTGAAGGCAATATCTGGAGTCTAGCGAAAATCCATAATCCGGCCTTTATGGTTGGACCTGGAGACGATGATGTTCATGCAATGTTACCTTCCTAGAGGTTTTGCTATTGGGGACCCTCTCGTAGTCTTGGTGTTGCCTATGGTAGTGGTAGATTTTATGTTGTGTTGCAGCAGTTTGGTCATCTCGCCTTGACCTTTTTAGGTATTTTTTGCTTTTTAGTTGTGTGCACCCTCGATGTCTCGACTAGCTCTGGATATCATGTTTGCAAAGACTGAGTGTAACTGGTATCCGCTTGATATTAATATATTACCATGTATCCAGAAATGTAATATATGCTTTAAATTTCTTTTAGGAGGGAAAGAATCTTAAGTAGGAACCTTATGGAGATAAGATTACTTTGCAAATAAGACCTTAGAATAAGATGTATGCCACAAGTGTAATAGATAAAAGGAGATGTAGAAAGATAGTAAACATTGGTGCATTTGTTCATTAACCAATAACTCAAGGGAAAAAGTGAAATGAATTTAAAAAGTTATTTTAAGAAGTTTTCAATAAAAGAATCCATTGAGGGAGCTCACATCTCTACGCTCTGTTAGTGAGCCAAAGTTTAACCGTTCAAACAGGCTCCATGCACCAAGTTTGCGGATTTTAAGAATTTTTTTTACGGCGGATGCCACACAACTCTTGGATGTGTCGCTAGGGGAACGGAGAGGGGGTGTTGAACCTTTTTTTACCACTTACCAGTGGCATGCTAGATAATATTTATCGACTCCATAATAATGGCAAAGTTTGAATCAAAAGAATCACTACTACAATTGCACTACCACAACTATTGAAGTCCCCCGGTAAGAAAACAACTATTGAAGTCCCCTCCATGCATGGATTACATGGATTTTGGAGCGGGGGGGTTCCTTCAAGTCTTGCAACCAGGGTGCCTCGCGTCATGCGAGTGATGTCGCCGAGAGGAGCGCTGTCCGTGGAACGTGGCCTTTATCCCGAAATGCCTAGTCTTAACTCTGCCTTTTCAGACCTGGTGCATTGCTCGGGCGTGCGCGCGGCACTCAACTTGACTGGAAGTAAAAGGGTGCCCTGCTACTGTAGCTGGTGGTCCGTTGGGTGCTTCAGTTCTTTGGGACCACCAGGCGCTCTGCACTTTTTCTACTGCTCTCCCCTTCCCTCTTCCTCATTTTCCCCTCCTCCGTTTGGTCACTCCCCCTCCAGCCTTTCTATCCCATCTGCCATCTGCTCTGCTCGTGTTCTTCTATAAATCATCATCTGGTAACCCTTATCCTTTCCTGGATCTTCCAGATGAAAAGTGGAGTTCACCGTGTATAATCAACAGTACAGTGGTACAATTTATATAGAGGAGATTGCAACAGCATGAGCGCCACAGGTGGGCGACATGCGCAATAGACGCACGATATGCATGCGTCGTGGAGAGCTATCCAATGGTGCCGTGTGACTCGGTCAGGTAGGTGTTGTAGCAGTCGTGGTAGCCATTTTTCAATAGCCCCCCGCAGTCGAAACAAGGTAGGCAATCGTTGCACGTTCAGGCAGCCATCCAATTTCCTCTAGAAGCCGGCAAAGCCAGCACAACTCAGCGACTGCGTTGGCAACCACCTGATACACTGCCTCTGCGCTAGACAGGTCCAACTGTCACTTGCCGCTTCGAAGACCATGAGATGAGGTTGCCGCCAAGGTACATGCAGTACCCCGAGGTGGGTGGACGGGAAGAGCAGCAGCCTGGGCACCGAGAGGGATGACGGTGAGGGAAAATGGTGCCATAAGAGGAGGCGCAGACATCACGAGGAGGTGCAGCGCGTCGTACTAGCTGACGGCAGGAGCAGGGGCGACGGCTGCGGGAGCGGAGGTGCCGGCGGGGAGGCCACCGCTTTTGGGAAGGATGATGGTGGCGGTGAAGGAAATATGCCCTAGAGGTAATAATAAAGTTGTTGTTTATATTTCCTTATATCATGATAAATGTTTATTGTTCATGCTAGAATTGTATTAACTGGAATCTTAGTACATGTGTGAATACATAGACAAACAGAGTGTCCCTAGTATGCCTCTACTTGACTAGCTCATTAATCAAAGATGGTTAAGTTTCTTGACCATAGACATGTGTTGTCATTTGATGAACGAGATCACATCAGTAGAGAATGACGTGATGGACAAGACCCATCCATTAGCTTAGCATTTATGGTCGTTTAGTTTTATTGCTATTGCTTTCTTCATGACTTATACATATTTCTTTGACTATGAGATTATGCAAGTCCTGAATACCGGAGGAACACCTTGTGTGCTATTAAATGTCACAACGTAACTGGGTGATTATAAAGATGCTCTACAGGTGTCTCCGAAGGTGTTTGTTGGGTTGGCATAGATCGAGATTAGGATTTTTCACTCCGAGTATTGGAGAGGTATCTCTGGGCCCTCTCGATAATGCACATCACTATAAGCCTTTCAAGAATGTGAATAAATGAGTTAGTTACGAGGTGATGCAATACGGAATGAGTAAAGAGACTTGCCGGTAATGAGATTGAACTAGGTATGATAATACCGACGATCAAATCTCGGGCAAGTAACATACCGATGACAAAGGGAATGAGGTATGTTGTTATGCGGTTTGACCGATAAAGATCTTCGTAGAATATGTAGGAACCAACATGAGCATCCAGGTTCCGCTATTGGCTATTGACCGGAGATGTGTCTCGGTCATGTCTACATAGTTCTCGAACCCGTAGGGTTCGCATGCTTAACATTCGATAAAGATTTGTATTATGAGTTATGTGTTTTGGTGACCAAAGTTTGTTTGGAGTCCCGGATGAGACCACAGACATGACGAGGAGTCTCGAACTGGTCGAGAGGTAAATATTCATATATTGGAAGGTTATATACAGACATCGGAATGGTTCCGAAGAGGTTCGGGGATTTTTCGGAGTACCGGGAGGTTACCGGAACCCCCCGGGAAAGTTAATGGGCCTAATGGGGCATAGTGGAAAGGAGAAGGCAGCCACAGGAGGTGCCCCCAAGCCCAATCCGAATTGGACAAGGGGTGGGGGCACGGCTGTCGGTGTCAAAATCGGCGAATCTCGGGTAGGGGGTCCCGAAATGTGCGTCTAAGGTTGATGGTAATAGGAGACAGGGGACACGAAGTTTTACCCAGGTTCGGGCCCTCTTGATGGAGGTAATACCCTACGTCCTTCTTGATTGATATTGATGAGTATGAGGGTTACAAGAGTTGATCTACCACGAGATCGTAATGGCTAAAACCCTAGAAGTCTAGCCTTTATGCTTATGATTGCCTCTATGGACTAAACCCTCCGGTTTATATAGACACCGGAGGGGACTAGGGTTGTACGAAGTCGGATACAGAGAAAGGAATCTTCATATCCGAACGCCAGGCTTGCCATCCACGCCAAGGAGAGTCCCATCCGGACACGGGAGAGAGTCTTCTGTCTTGTATCTTCATAGCCCATTAGTCCGGCCCACGTCACACTGGCCGGACGCCCAAGGACCCCTTAATCCAGGACTCCCTCAGTAGCCCCCGAACCAGGCTTCAATGACGAGGTGTCCAGCGCGCAGATTGTCTTCGGCATTGCAAGGTGGGTTCCTCCTCCGATCACTTCAAAGTACCTGACTTAAAGAGCTGTTTTTGGCCTTCCATTTAATGTCGCACCCATCGGCTTCTGTGCCTCGACACCTTCTGCTTCCACGTATGGAGCGAATACGAGAGGTCAGGGTATTTTTTGCACTTACCCCCCCCCCCCGGGCCATATAAGAAAGCCCTCTAATTAAAGGGATTGGGTCTCAGATCCATTCCACACCCAGCGGAAAATCCTCAGTCTTGCCAGGGGAAACCATTTGACATGGCTAGCGTCCCTAGTTCCTCCTCCCGCCCTCACAGCTCCGAAAAAGGCAATTGGGAGAGACGTTCTGTATCCCATGAGCAGTTGGTTAAGCTCCAAACACAACGATTCCTTCCCCCGCTGATCTGGTCCCTGTTCGAGTAGGATTGACCTCCTTCACAAGCGAAGTTCTGGCGGAAAATTTCCCCAATCCAACCAGGGGGAACGGGTGTGCTTTGTATCTTACTTGTTGAGAGGTGTCGGGTTTCCAATCCACCCTTTCCTCCGTGGACTCCTGGAGTATTACGGCCTCCAACTGCACAACCTCACGCCGACCTCTATCCTGCACATCGCGTGTTTTGTTGCCCTATGCGAGCTTTTCCTGGGCTGTAAAGTCCACTTTGATTTGTGGAGGAAGCTATTCTGCCTCGTCCCTCGCAACCGAGAAGGGTCGATATTCGAGGTGGGCGGTGTCGATGTATGGCGCATAGCCGGGACCGGATACCTATCCGGCACGCCGAAGAAGGCGCCCGAAGAATGGACCTTGGAATGGTTCTATATTGAGGACGTTGCTCTTCCCGACCTAGTTCAAATGGGTCTTCCCGAATTTACAAGTGCTCCACTGAAGAAACGCCACAGCTGACGCCCCCGGATCCTCGAGGAGGAAGATAGCATGGAAGTCCGTCGATTGATGGGCAAGATAAGGACACTTGCCCAGTCCGCATTATCAATAATCGAGGTGATGACGACTTCCATAGTGCGGGGGGTCCAGCCACTCCAATACATAGGGCTTTCCATGTGGCACTATAATGGGGAGGATGATGCCTCACACTGCGGTTGGAAGGGTCCGGACACCCCCGCCACTTTGGTCAAAATATTGGCCGAACTGTACAAAGGGGAGAAAGAGGAGTTCACTCATCTTAAACATCGAGATGAATTTTCCATGTACAATCCTCTGAGCTGGGTCAGCTCTAATCCCACCACTTCACTCAATCCTCTCCCTGAATCGCTTTTAATGGATATTAACCGATATATTTGTAACAGGAATGGCGGAAGGTCACCAAGGGGATCCATAACCCCGCCCCATAGCCAGAGGATCACAACCGGGGCCTTGACCCCGGATTCGAAGAAGATCCAGACATATTTGTGGAGCTCGAGAAGGGAGTATTCTACCAGGCGAGCTATGATGGCACAGTAGTGCCAATTGTGGCCGACTATCCCGGCCTCCTTCCTGCCTCACATGTAAGTAATCAAGAGACACCTTCTTCGAAAGAGCTTCCTCGTTATGCCTTGATACGTCTCCAACGTATCTATAATTTTTGATTGTTCCATGCTATTATATATTCTGTTTTGGATGTTTAATGGGCTTATTTATACACTTTTACATTATTTTTGGGACTAACCTGTTAACCGGAGGCCCGGCCCAAATTGTTGTTTTTTCCTATTTCAGTGTTTCGCAGAAAAAGAATATCAAACGGAGTCCAAACGGAATGAAACCTTCGGGGGCATGATTTTTGGAACAAACATGATCCAGAGGACTTGGAGTGGACGTCAAGCAATCAACGAGGAGGTGATACGTCTCCAGCATATCTATAATTTTTGATTGCTCCATGCTATATTACCTACTGTTTTGGACTATATTGGGCTTTATTTTCCACTTTTATATTATTTTTGGGACTAACCTATTAACCGGAGGCCCAGCCCAGAATTGCTATTTTTTGCCTATTTCAGTGTTTCGGAGAAACAGAATATCAAACGGAGTCCAAACGGAACGAAACCTTCGGGAACGCGTTTTTCTCAACAGATAAGACCCAGGAGACTTGGACCCTCCGTCAAGAAAGCCACGAGGCGGTCACGAGGGTGGAGGGCGCGCCCCCCTGCCTCGTGGGCCCCTCGAAGCTCCATCGACGTACTCCTTCCTCCTATATATACCTACGTACCCCCAAACGATCAGATACGGAGCAAAAACCTAATTCCACCGCCGCAACTTTCTGTATCCACGAGATCCCATCTTGGGGCCTGTTCCGGAGCTCCGCCAGAGGGGGCATCGATCACGGAGGGCTTCTACATCATCATCCAAGCCCCTCCGATGAAGTGTGAGTAGTTTACTTCAGACCTACAGGTCCATAGTTAGTAGCTAGATGGCTTCTTCTCTCTTTTTGGATCTCAATACAATGTTCTCCCCCTCTCTCGTGGAGATCTATTCGATGTAATCTTCTTTTTGCGGTATGTTTGTTGAGACCGATGAATTGTGGGTTTATGATCCAGTCTATCTATGAATAATATTTGAATCTTCTCTGAATTCTTTTATGTATGATGGTTATCTTTGCAGGTCTCTTCGAATTATCAGTTTGGTTTGGCCTACTAGATTGGTTTTTCTTGCCATGGGAGAAGTGCTTAGCTTTGGGTTCGATCTTGCGGTGTCCTTTCCCAGTGACAGAAGGGGCAGGAAGGCACGTATTGTATTATTGCCATCAAGGATAACAAGATGGGGTTTTTATCATATTGCATGAAACTATCCCTCTACATCATGTCATCTTGCATAAGGCGTTACTCTGTTTTTAACTTAATACTCTAGATGCATGCTGGATAGCGGTCGATGAGTGGAGTAATAGTAGTAGATGCAGGCAGGAGTCGGTCTACTTGTCTCGGACGTGATGCCTATATACATGATCATACCTAGATATTCTCATAACTATGCTCAATTCTGTCAATTGCTCAACAGTAATTTGTTCACCCACCATAGAATACTTATGCTCTTGAGAGAAGCCACTAGTGAAACCTATGGCCCCCGGGTCTCTTTCTCATCATATCAATCTCCATCACTTTATTATTGCTTTGCTTTTTTACTTTGCCTTTTACTTTTCACTTTGCATCTCTATACCAAAAATACCAAAAATATTATTTATCATCTCTATCAGATCTCACTTTCGTAAGTGACCGTGAAGGGATTGACAACCCCTAAGCGCATTGGTTGCCTTGAGCTATTGTTTTTGTGTAGGTACGAGGGGCTCGCGCATAGCCTCCTACTGGATTGATACCTTGGTTCTCAAAAACTGAGGGAAATACTTACGCTACTTTGCTGCATCATCCTCTCTTCTTCGGGGAAATCCAACGCAGTGCTCAAGAGGTAGCAGGAGGCCACGAGGCAAGGGGGCGCACCTTCCCCCCCCCCCCCCCCCGGCGCGCCCTCCACCCTCGTGGGCCCCTCGTAGCTCCACCGACCTACTTCTTCCTCCAATATATACCTACGTACCCCCAAACCATCGAGGAGCACCACAAAAACCTAATTCCACCGCCGCAACCTTCTGTACCCGTGAGATCCCATCTCGGGGCCTTTTTCGGCGCTTCGCCGGAGGGGGCATTGATCACGGGGGGCTTCTACATCAACCCCATAGCCTCTCCGATGATGTGTGAGTAGTTTACCTCAGACCTTCGGGTCCATAGTTATTAGCTAGATGGCTTCTTCTCTCTCTTTGGATCTCAATACAAAGTTCTCCTCGATTCTCTTGGAGATCTATTCAATGTAATCTTATTTTGCGGTGTGTTTGTCGAGATCCGATCAATTGTGGGTTTATGATCAAGATTATCTATGAACAATGTTTGAATCTTCTCTGAATTCTTTTATGTAGGATTGGTTATCTTTGTAAGTCTCTTCGAATTATCAGTTTGGTTTGGCCTACTAGATTGATCTTTCTTGCAATGGGAGAAGTGCTTAGCTTTGGGTTCAATCTTGCGGTGCTCGATCCCAGTGACAGGAAGGGAAACGACATGTACTGTATTGTTTCCATCGAGGATAAAAAGATGGGGTTTACATCATATTGCATGAGTTTATCCCTCTACATCATGTCATCTTGCTTAAGGCGTTACTCTATTCTTATGAAATTAATACTCTAGATGCATGCTGGATAGCGGTCGATGTGTGGAGTAATAGTAGTAGATGCAGAATCGTTTCGGTCTACTTGTCATGGACGTGATGCCTATATACATGATCATGCCTAGATATTCTCATATTATTCGCTTTTTTATCAATTGCTTGATAGTAATTTGTTTACCCACCATAATACTTATGCTCTTGAGAGAAGCCACTAGTGAAACCTATGGACCCGGGTCTATTCTCCAGCATACAAGTTTCCAATCTATTTTATTTTGCAATCTTTACTTTCAATCTATATCATAAAAATACCGAAAATATTTATTTTATTATTATCATCTCTATCAGATATCACTCTTGCAAGTGGCCGTGAAGGGATTGACAACCCCTTTATCGCGTCGGTTGCGAGGTTCTTATTTGTTTGTGTAGGTACGAGGTGACTCACGCGTGGTCTCCTACTGGATTGATACCTTGGTTCTCAAAAACTGAGGTAAATACTTATGCTGCTCTACTGCATGACCCTTTCCTATTCAAGGGAAAACCAACGCCGTGCTCAAGAGGTAGCAAGAAGGATTTCTGGCGCCGTTGCCGGGGAGTCTATGCACAAGTCAAGACATACCAAGTACCCATCACAAACTCTTATCCCTCACATTACATTATTTGCCATTTGCCTCTCATTTTCCTCTCCCCCACTTCACCTTTGCCGTTTTATATGCCCTTTTTCCGTTCGCCTTCTTCCTGTATGTATCTTTCTTTGTGTTTCTATGTGCCTTCTATTTGCTTGCATCTTTGCTTGCTAAAAATCTATTGATATGGATCCACTTAAAGTGTTCTACTTGGATCATCGTCGATCCTTATGTTCTCGTGTTGAAATCCCAACTAGCCTAGTTGATGGGAAATCTTTAGATGAGCATGCTCATTTTGTTCGTCACTGTTTGTCTGAAAAAGGGAGACTCTTATGGGATCAAATAAATAGATTGCTATGTTATGCTTGGAATCTTTGTGAAAATTGTGATCTTACTTGTTTCTCTAAGAACCCTAAAAAACACCTCCCCCACCTATGTGAGTTTAATGACAATGAAATCTTATCTTCTTATGCAAAGGGTGTTTATAGTTACTACAATATCAAAAAAATGAAGAATTTGTTGCTTTTAAGGGCGCTTATGAAGTTGCTTGTTTGATTGAAAAGTATGATATTACTCTCTACGAATCCGAAAATTTTGACATACTTAAATATTGCTATGAAAACTATGCTCATAATGTCTATGTCAAAGAATTTATTGAAAGAATGACCGTTGCTTCGGATAAAAATAATGATATGCATGAAGCTATAGATAATTATGATTATGATGATTTGATTGAAATACCCCTTGATGAACATGATGCTTGCCATTCTTGTGGCCATTATGCCGATATTTATGAAGATGAATTTGCTATAGTTCCTTATGTTAAACATGAGATCGTTGCTATTGCACCCATACTTGATAGTTCCTTCGATGAAAAGCATGATTGCAATGATGTTATTATAAATTCTCTTAATGTCAATTGTGTTAATGATATGCAAAACCTCAAGCTTGGGTATGCTAGTTTTGCTATGACTACTATTTGTTGTAATGATCATGATTGGGGTGATTTTTCTTATGAACTTAAAAATTTATTTAAGCCCCATGATAAATATGAGATTGATAATAGTGTTTGCAATATTATTGAAAGTGGGTTTGGAAGAGTGTCAACTTTAGATCCCACATATTTGGAGAATGTTCAATCTTATGAAATTTTTGATAAAAGTGGGTTTGGAGAGGTCATGACTTTAGTTAATGTTAATCCCACTATTTTGGAAGAGTGTCAACTTTGCATACATGTGGATCTTGTTAAGAATATGTTTTTGTGATAGTTATATTGTTGAATTTGATTATGATCCCACATGTAATTATTATGAGAGAGGAAAATATGGTTGTAGAAATTTTCATGTTACTAAACTACCTCTCGTTATGTTGAGATTGCTATTGTTTCTTTCCGCTTCCTTGCATATGCTAGTTTTTGCTTGCCTTGATAATTTGTTTGCCTATAAGATGCCTATGCATAGGAAGTATGTTATACTTAGATGTGTTAGTCACGTGTTTTATGATGCTCTCTTTGTGCTTCAATTCTTGTCTTTCATGTGAGCATCGTTGAAATCTTTTGCCTAGCTAGGGGCGTTAAACGATAGCGCTTGCTGGGAGGCAACCCAATTTTATTTTTGTTTCTTGCTTTTTGATTCTGGTTACTAATAAATAATTCATCTATCCTCTTTTTAGATGTGGTTTTGTGTTTTAATTAGTGTTTGTGCCAAGTAGAACCTTTGGGAAGACTTGGGGAAAGTCTTTGCGATCTTGCTGTAAAAAACAGAAACTTTAGCGCTCGCGAGTATTGCTGCCATTTTTTATTGGAGAGTGCTATTTAGTTAATTCTTTTTAAGATGATCAATAGATAAATTACTCACGTCCAGAAATTTATTTTAGAATTTTTGGGGTTCCATAAGTATTCGAAACCTACAGATTACTACAGACTGTTCTGTTTTTGACAGATTCTGTTTTTCGTGTGTTGTTTGCTTATTTTGATGAATCTATGGCTAGTAATAGAGTTTATGAACCATATAAAGTTGGAATACAGTAGGTTTAACACCAATATAAATAAAGAATGAGCTCATTACAGTACCTTGAAGTGGTGGTTTGTTTTCTTTTACTAACGGAGCTCATGAGATTTTCTTTTAAGTTTTGCGTTGTGAAGTTTTCAAGTTTTGGGTAAAGATTTGATGGACTTTGGAACAAGGATTGGCAAGATCCTAAGCTTGGAGATGCCCAAGGCACCCCAAGGTAAAATCCAAGGACAACCAAAAGCTTAAGCTTGGGGATGCCCCGGAAGGCATCCCCTCTTTCGTCTTCGTCTATCGGTAACTTTACTTGGGGCTATATTTTTATTCACCACATGATATGTGTTTTGCTTGGAGCGTCTTGTATGATTTGAGTCTTTGATTTTTAGTTTATCACAATAATCCTCGCTGTACACACCTTTTGAGAGAGACACACATGATTCAGAATTTGTTAGAATACTCTATGTGCTTCACTTATATCTTTTGAGCTATATAGTTTTTGCTCTAGTGCTTCACTTATATCTTTTAGAGAACGGTGGTGGTTTTATTTTATAGAAATTATTGATCTCTCATGCTTCACTTATATTATTTTGAGAGTCTTAAACAGCATGGTAATTTGCTTTAATTGTGAAATTAATCCGAAGGTGATAGGCATCTAAGATGAGCATAATAAAAACTTCCATATTGAGTTCATTGAATATCATGAGAAGTTTGATACTTGATAAGTGTTTTGAGATATAAAGGTGGTAATATTAGAGTGTTCTAGTTGAGTAATTGTGAAATTGATAAATACTTGTGTTAAGGTTGGCAAGTCCTGTAGCATGCATGTATGGTAAAAGTTGTGTGACAATTTTGACACATAAGGTGTTCTTTTATTGCTTTCCTTATGACTGGCGGTCGGGGACGAGCGATGGTCTTTTCCTACCAATCTATACCTCTAGGGGAATGCGTAGTAGTACTTTTCTTCGAGGTATAATACACTTTTGCAATAAGTATATGAGTTCTTTATGACTAATGTGAGTCCATGGATTATATGCACTCAACCTTCCACAATTTTCTAGCCACTACGGTGTCGTGCATTACCCTTTCTCGCCTTGAGAGTTGGTGCAAACTTCGCCGGTGCATCCAAACCCCGTGATATGATATGCTCTATCACACATAAACCTCCTTATATCTTCCTCAAAACAGCCACCATACCTACCTATCATGGCATTTCCATAGCCATTTTGAGATATATTGCCATGCAACTTTCCACCATTCCGTTTATTATGACACACTCCATCATTGTCATATAGCTTTGCATAATCATGTAGTTGACATCGTATTTATGGCAAAGCCACCATTCATAATTTTTCATACATGTCACTCTTGATTCATTGCATATCCTGGTACACCGTCGGAGGATTCACATAGAGTCAGATTTTGTTCTAAGTATTGAGTTGTAATCTTGAGTTGTAAGTAATAAAAGTGTGATGATCATGATTATTAGAGCATTGTCCCATGTGAGAAAAGGATGATGGAGACTATGATTCCCCCACAAGTCGGGATGAGATTCCGGACTAAATAAAAAAATAGGCCAAAAAAAGAGAAGGCGCAAGAAAAAAATGAGAGAAAAAGAGAGAAGGGACAATGTTACTATCCTTTTTCCACACTTGTGCTTCAAAGTAGCATCATGATCTTCATGATAGAGAGTCTCTTATGTTGTCACTTTCATATACTAGTGGTAATTTTTCATTATAGAACTTGGCTTGTATATTCCAATGATGGGCTTCCTCAAAATGCCCTAGGTCTTCATGAGCAAGCAAGTTGGATGCACACACACTTAGTTTCTTTTGTTGAGCTTTCATACATTTATAGCTCTAGTGCATCCATTGCATGGCAATCTCTACTCCTCTCATTGACATCAATTGATGGGCATCTCCATAGCCTATTGATTATCCGCGTCAATGTGAGACTTTCTACCTTTCTGTCTTCTCATAACCCCCATCATTATACTTTATTCCACCCATAGTGCTATATCCATGGCTTGCACTCATGTATTGTGTAAGGGTTGAAAAGGCTGAAGCGCGTTAAAAAGTATGAACCAATTGCTCGGCTTGTCATCGGGGTTATGCATGATGAGAACGTTTTGTGTGACGAAATTGAAACATAGCCTAACTATATGATTTTGTAGGGATAAGGTTTCTTTGGCTATGTTATTTTGATAAGACATAATTGCTTGGTTAGCATGTTTGAAGTATTATTGTTTTTATGTCAACATTAAACTTTTATTTTGAATCTTTCGGATCTAAATATTCATGCCACAATAAAAAGAATTAAATTGAAAATTATGCTAAGAAGCATTCCACATCAAAAGTTCTGTTTTTATCATTTACCTACTCGAGGACGAGCAGGAATTAAGCTTGGGGATGCTTGATACGTCTCCAACGTATCTATAATTTTTGATTGTTCCATGCTATTATATATTCTGTTTTGGATGTTAATTTGGCTTATTTATACACTTCTATATTATTTTTGGGACTAACCTATTAACCGAAGGCCCAACCCAAATTGCTGTTGTTTTGCATATTTCAGTGTTTCGCAGAAAAAGAATATCAAACGGAGTCCAAACGGAACGAAACCTTTGGGAGCGTGATTTTTGAAACAAACATGATCCAGAGGACTTGGAGTGGACGTCAAGCAGTCAACGGGGAGGCCACGAGGCAAGGGGGCGCGCCTACCCCCTTGGGTGCGCCCTCCACCCTCGTGGGCCCCTCGTGGCTCCACCGACCTACTTCTTCCTCCTATATATACCTACGTACCCCCAAACCATCGAGGAGCACCACGGAAACCTAATTCCACCGCCGCAACCTTCTGTGCCCGTGAGATCCCATCTCGGGGCATTTTCCGGCGCTCCGCCGGAGGGGGCATTGATCACGGAGGGCTTCTACATCAACCCCATAGCCTCTCCGATGATGTGTGAGTAGTTTACCTCAGACCTTCGGGTCCATAGTTATTAGCTAGATGGCTTCTTCTCTCTCTTTGGATCTCAATACAAAGTTCTCCTTGATTCTCTTGGAGATCTATTCGATGTAATCTTCTTTTGCGGTGTGTTTATCGAGATCCGATGAATTGTGGGTTTATGATCAAGATTATCTATGAACAATATTTGAATCTTCTCTGAATTCTTTTGTGTATGATTGGTTATCTATGCAAGTCTCTTCGAACTATCAGTTTGGTTTGGCCTACTAGATTGATCTTTCTTGCAATGGGAGAAGTGCTTAGCTTTAGGTTCAATCTTGCGGTGCTCGATCCCAGTGACAGAAAGGGAAACGACACGTATTGTATTGTTTCCGTCGAGGATAAAAAGATGGGGTTTACATCATATTGCATGAGTTTATCCCTCTACATCATGTCATCTTGCTTAAGGCGTTACTCTGTTCTTATGAAATTAATACTCTAGATGCATGCTGGATAGCGGTCGATGTGTGGAGTAATAGTAGTAGATGCAGAATCGTTTTGGTCTACTTGTCACGGATGTGATGCCTATATACATGATCATGCCTAGATATTCTCATAATTATTCGCTTTTCTATCAACTGCTCGACAGTAATTTGTTTACCCACCGTAATACTTATGCTCTTGAGAGAAGCCACTAGTGAAACCTATGGCCCCCGGGTCTATTCTCCATCATACAAGTTTCCAATCTATTTTATTTTGCAATCTTTACTTTCAATCTATATCATAAAAATACCAAAAATATTTATCTTATTATTATCATCTCTATCAGATCTCACTCTTGCAAGTGGCCGTGAAGGGATTGACAACCCCTTTATCGCGTTGGTTGCGAGGTTCTTATTTGTTTGTGTACGTACGAGGTGACTCGCGCGTGGTCTCCTACTGGATTGATACCTTGGTTCTCAAAAACTGACGGAAATACTTACGTTGCTCTACTGCATCACCCTTTCCTCTTCAAGGGAAAACCAACGCAGTGCTCAAGAGGTAGCACGCCTCACCCCCCACACTATTTCATGTTCCAAAGGGGAGACACTCAATGCCACAACGTGCACCAGAGGCATCTCCTAGGAGAGCGGTACCCGTGCCAAGCACATCTTTGAAGAGAAAGGCAGACGACGATGCGGCGGAACCTTCATCAAAGAGGTATGGCTTTCTTTTTAAATATGCCTCCTGGTCATGCCATCAAACTATGACATTATCCGCTGCATTTTATCAGGAAGAGCGTTCACTGGACTACGTACGGGGATCCTGCCGGTCGCACCTCCACTAGTCAGATTCCAGACCCTGCCCTAAGGACGGGGGCTGACACGGGAGTGGTGCCGGACTGTCCTTCCATATAGGATTCAGATGATATGTCTGTCACAAACTCTGGAGTGGAGAGCGCCATGAATCATCGGCGCCGGCGGGCCACTCTTGTGACCGTGGGTTTTCAAAAGAGGCATTCAATGCCTTCAGCTCGGCCGATGCATACATCCGAGCTGCTTGGGATGGACTTGCCAGAGCCACGGACCAACATTTAAAAGATATGCGGGTAAGTGTAGATTTGATACTCATATACTAGTAGCCCCCGGGACTTGAAGCAGTTGATACAACTGACTTAAGGATCATTGTACAATCAGGTACTCTCGGAGAAGAATAGCCTGCTGTCTCAAGAGCTGGAAAAGTGTCAGAGCCAGCTAGCTATGGCTACCGCCGAATTGGAGAAATCCAAGGGGGGACCGCCTGGTAATGTTTCCCCTCATCAGAAAAAAAAAGTATAATCATATACCAGTAATATTAATAATGTTGTGTTTTTGCTGACAGGATCAGTAGTTCAACTGGAAAAACTAAAAATCGCCCAGGCTGGTGAACAGGAGGCCAAAAGGCAAAATGCGGTAGGCAAACGTGTGCTGACATGGGTCAGGAATGAAAAGAACAAGCTGCAGGATTCCAACACCCTGCTGGTCTAAGAACTAAAAGATGTGCGAGCCTAGCTAGTTGGCGCCATCAAGGAGAATAGGAGGCTACAAGGTGGCATATTCAGTATGTTTTTGACCTCGCATGTATGCATTTCAGCGAGGAAATGATCTGACAGATTTATGTCTACAGGTATGCTGACTGGCCGTCCCGAAGAGCAAATGTCCGGCTCTCAAGGCGACCTTCTGCAAGAGTTGTCCCAATTGCACGAGCGAGCTCGGCAAGCAATGCGGAGCATTGCCAAAGCTTTGTAGCCGTCTGCCACTCCTCCAGGAAGTATGGAGGGGCTTGTGAAGCTATTCCAGGGAGCTTGGCGGCACTTCCGATTATGGAAGATATCGGCCTGCCGAGAAGGTGCGAGAGAGGCCTGGGCCATGGTAAAAACACGGTACACCAAGCTTGATCCGAATCATATGGCCTGGGTCGGACCTAAGGGGTCAGATGGAAAAGAAATTCCAATTAGTTTGGTATATGACCAAGTAAAGGTAGCCGCCAAATATTCCCAACAGGATTGTAAGCTAGACAGTCTGTTAGATGGCATAGAGGAAGAAGTTTTTGATTCAAAATGACTATGTACTTCAATTGAAAAATTTGTCCCTAGCCGGATTGTAAAACGATTATCATGGCAGACCTTTTCGCTTCAACCTCTGGACCTGAAGGCTCGGAGTGTTTCCGAATACCCGCTCAGTAATATAAATCGGGGCATGCATGGAAACCAGGAGTGGGGGTCATAGTTGCTTGAACAGACAAGTAGTATCCGGCTAGCTATGTTATATTACATGTTGATTGTAAGAAACATCTTCCAGGGAGAATAGTTCCGTTAAGGGTTCCTTTCCCTTGTCGGATATGCGTTAGTATGCATGTCCGAACTATGATTGAAGAATCATAATATATGTAACATCTGGGGGTTCATGGTGTGATGAAGGTAAAACGTCTTTAGTTCGCCGACCGAATATTCCCTTAAGAACGCTAGCTTTCAGCTTCACCCAGTCTGAGGTACACGTCTGGATGACCCGGGAGTAACAATCACAGAGGTGCTCCCTTTATGCCCTAGCCGAACAAACGGGAACATAGGGCATAAGCACAGGAGCCAGGCAACCCAGCTTGGCCAAAACTTAAGTCATAATGATGCATATAATGGCGAAGAAAAGGTACATATGCGGAAGAGGACACATATGTGTTGAGCTTGATGGTCGAAAAATAATAATAAGATTTTGTAAAAGAAGGCCCCGGGTATTATGAGTGTGTACATTTAAGGATGTGCACATCATAGGTGTGCGGTTTAGCCGCACAAGAGCTAAAGAGCTAAACGCAAAGTTAAAGAGAGGAAAAGAAAATAATGGAAACAAGGGGAGAAGAAGACGAACAAAGAGTCCAGCTCTAGGCGTAGAATCTTCGGAGTCTGGCGGCATTCCACAGGTTCGCCTCTAAGCAGTTGTCTCATGCATCACGCAGGCGGTACGCTCCTCCAGTGAGAACTTCATCTATGATGAAGGGACCCTCCCACTTGGGCTTGAGTTTGTCCTTTTTCTTCTCTGGTAAGCATAGAATGAGTTCGCCAACGTTATAAGTCTTGGCCCGCACTTCTCTGCTTTGATATCTGCGAGCCTGCTGTTGATAAAATCGGAATGGGCTTTTGCGACGTCGCACTCCTCCTCCAGGGCATCTAAGACTTCCTGCCGATCAAGCTTGGCCTCTCTCTCTTCATACATGCGCACTCGAGGTGAGTCATGAATAATGTCGAAGGGCAACACAGCCTCTGCGTTGTACACCATGAAGAAGGGTGTATATCCGATAGTGCGATTGGGCGTGGTCCGCAGCCCCCAGAGTATGGAGTCGAGCTCCTCAACCCAGTGCTTATCGGATTCTTTCAAAGACCGCACTAGTCTAGGTTTAGTGCCGCTCATAATAAGACCATTAGCTCATTCGACTTGACCATTTGTTTGTGAATGATAGACCGAGGCGTAATCAAGTTTAATGCCCAATTTAGCACACCAGGATTTCACTTCATCGGCTGTGAAATTGGAGCCATTATCGGTGATGATGTTGTGTGGGACACCATAACAATGCACGACATTGGATATAAAGTCTATCACCGGTCCAGCTTCGGCCGTTTTCACTGGTTTGGCCTCTATCCACTTGGTGAATTTGTCTACCATGACTAGTAGATATTTTTTCTTATGGCTCCCTCCTTTAAGGGGTCCCACCATATCAAGCCCCCAGACCGCAAAAGGCCAAGTAATGGGGATTGTTTGTAGTGCAGTAGGCGGCATATGGCTTTGATTGGTGAAGAGCTGGCATCCGACACAACGTTGGACCAAGTTCTGTGTGTCTGCTCGGGCCGTCGGCCAGAAGAAACCTGTACGGAAGGCCTTACTTACAAGGGTCCGAGCCGCAGCGTGGTGACCGCCGAGGCCAGCATGAATTTCAGCCAGGAGTTGTCGTCCTTCTTCTTCGGAGATACATCTTTGAAGGACTCCGGTGGCACTTTTCTTGTAGAGCTCTCCATCATGGACCTTGTAGGCTTTCGAGCGCCGAACAATGCAGCGAGCCTCATTCTAGTCCGCAGGGAGCTCTCGCCTATTAAGGTAGGTCAAGAACGGTTCGGTCCATGGGGCAATTACTGCCATTATTAGATGGGCCGATGGTGTTATTTCGGTGGTTGAGCCCCCGATGATATCGGTATTGTGTTCGGAATCTGGGGGTATAGTCGGATCCGGACTAGTGTTGCCACTCTCATCCTGCCATACCACGGATGGCTTGAAGAGCCTTTCCAAAAAGATGTTAGGCGGGATGGGGTCGCGTTTGGCGCCCATGTGAGCGAGGACGTCCACCGCTTGATTACTTTCTCAAGCCACATGATGGAACTCGAGTCCCTCGAACCGTGCTGATATTTTGAGTATGGCGTTACGATACACCGCCATCTTCGGATCCTTGGCATCGAAGTCTCCATTTATTTGGGATATTGCGAGGTTTGAATCCCCGCGCACCTCCAGGCGTTGTATGCCCATGGAGGTAGCCATCCGAAGAACATGCAATAAGACCTCGTATTCGGCTGCATTATTGGAGTCTGTGTATAATATTTGGAGTACATATTGGACTGTATCTCTAGTGGGGGACGTTAAAACGACGTCTGCTCCTAAACCAACTAGCATTTTAGAGCCATTGAAGTACATGACCCAGTTGGAATATGTGCCATACTCTTTAGGGAGTTCGGCCTTTGTCCATTCGGCGATGAAGTCGGCCAATACTTGGGATTTAATGGCCTGGCGTGGTTTGTATGTTATGTCAAATAGTAGGAGCTCAATATCCCACTTGGCAATCCGACCCGTAGCGTCGCGGTTATTTATTATGGCATTAAGTGGTACTTTGGAACCCACTGTAATCCAGCACTCTTGGAAGTAGTGTCGTAGCTTCCGGGATGCCATGAATACCGCATATGCTATCTTTTGGTAATGAGGGTACCGGGATTTGCATGGTGTAAGGATAGTGGATAAGTAGTATACCGGTTTCTAGAGTGGGAACTTGTGTCCGTCCTCCTCTCGCTCAACAACGAGCACTGCGCTCACCACCTGGTGCATTGCAGAGATGTATAATAACATCGGTTCACTGATGTTTAGCGCGGCCAGGATTGGGTTGCTCGCTAAAAGAGCCATTATTTCCTCCAGTCTGGCTGTTGCCGCTTCCGTCCACTCGAACTGGTCGGTACGTCGGAGAAGGCGATAAAGTGGCAATGCTTTTTCTCCTAGTCTAGAGATAAAGCGGCTTAAAGCTGCCACGCATCCGGCTAGTTTTTGGACCTGTTTAAGGTCGGTTGGTGTAGCCAATTGCGACAAAGCTCGGATTTGCCTCAATTCCTCTATTGGAAACGATGAAGCCCAGCAGCTTTCCAGCGGGAACGCCGTAAACACACTTTTCCGGATTGAGCTTAATGTCATATGTCCGGAGGTTGTCGAATGTGAGACGCAAGTCATCTATTAATGACTCGACGTGTTTAGTATTGATGACGAGGTCATCCACATATGCTTCCATTGTCTTGCCAATTTGCTTCTCCGGGCATGTTTGAATCATGCGTTGGTAGGTGGCATCGGCGTTTTTAAGCCCAAAGAGCATAATGTTGAAGCAGAAAGGCCCGTATGGGGTGATGAATGCCATTGCGGCTTGATCGAATTCCTTCATTTTAATTTGATGGTATCCGGAGTATCCGTCGAGGAAATACAGTGAGTCGTGTCCTGCAGTAGCATCAATGATCTGATCGATGCGGGGGAGGGGGAAGGGATCCTTAGGGCAAGCCTTATTGAGGTCTTTGAAGTCGACGCACAGGCGCCAGGATTTGTCCTTCTTTGGTACCATCACCAGGTTTGCTAGCCAGTCCGGGTGTTTTATTTCTCTGATGAATCCGGCCTCGATTAAATTGGCTAGCTCCTCCCCATGGCTTTTCATTTAGGTTCGGAAAAGCGCCACAGTGTTTGCTTGACCGCCTTATATCCCTTCAATATATTGAGGCTATGTTCGGTCAGCCTGCGTGGGATTCCTGGCATATCAGAAGGGTGCCAGGCGAATATATCCCAGTTCTCACGCAGGAACGTTCGTAGTGCAGCGTCAACCGTTGGGTCCAGCTATGCCCTGATGGAAGCTGTCTTCTTGGGGTCCGTCGGGTGGACTTGAAATTTGACTATTTCGTCCGCTGGTTTGAAGGAGGTGGATTTGGGACGCTTATCAAGGATTACGTCATCCCTATCCACCATAGAGCGTAGTCCGGATAACTCTTCGGCCACGAGGGCCTCAGACAGTGCCTCGAGGGCTAGGGATGTTGTTTCGTTTTCGGTGCGGAGGGCTATGTCCGGATCACTAGCAAGAGTGATAATACCGTTGGGCCGGGGCATCTTGAGCTTCATATACCCGTAATGAGGTATAGCTTGAAAGCGTGTGAATGCATCTCGCCCCAACAGGGCATGATATCCACTGTTGAAAGGGGCCACTTGGAAGGTTATCTCTTCAGACCGATAGTTCTCTGGCATGCCGAATACCACATCGAGTGTAATTTCCCCGTGCATCGTGCCTCCCGACTTTGGATGATCCCTCGAAAGGTTGTAATACTATGCTCGATGCGGCTCCTGTCTATTTCCATTTTATTCAGTGTGTCCTCGTAGATGAGGTTTAGTCCGCCACCACCGTCCATGAGCACTTTAGTGAGCCGAAAGCCAACCACAATTGGGTTTAGGACCAAGGCGGCTGGTGCCCGGACTGACCAGATTTTTGGTTCGTCACTAGCGTTGAAAGTTATGGCCGTGTCATTCCAAGGATTTATTGTTGCGACTTGGCACACTTTGGCGAGGTCGCGGAGTGCCCTCTTGCGCCAATTGTTTGAAGCGAAAGTCTCGAAGACTGTCAATACTCTGTGGTCGTCGTGTTCCGGGGGGAGTTGCTCCGCGGTGTTTTTGGTGAGGATATCCTCGCCGCTCTTGGCCACTTGCCGGAGTATCCAACATGCTCTAAGGTTGTGGGTTGGTATGGTATCCAGTGCTGTGTGTATTTTGCATGGCCTATCGATCCATCCCTCCAGAATGGTTATGCGCCCCGTGATGGGCTTAGATTTCTTTACTACTTGGTCGGGCGCCCCACAAGGGTGCATCCTTTTTGCCCAGACAAGGGGTTGACTGGAAACCAGTGTTTCCCAGCGAGCTGCCTGAGCGTTCCAGGAGCTTTCCATTGCGCAGTACTTCTGTACTATGGTTGCCAAGTCAGCGAAGTGTAATACGTGACGGTGATTGATGGCGTTGAGGATTCCTTCATTCGTGCAATTATTGCAGAATACTGAGATCGCGTCTTCGCCGCGGCAGTCTTTAATTTTGTCTTTGACAAGTAGGAATTTGGCCCAAAAGTGATGGACTGTTTCCTGAGACTGTTGTCGTATGCACATGAGATCACGCATATCTGGGTGGGTGGGTGGCTTTAAATCCGAACCCTGACCCAATTTGGGATCCGGGGGCTACTGAGGAACCTCCGAGCTTAATAGTTTGGGCTCCGGGATATCAACCGATTTTTCAGGTCCGCCGTCCGATTCTAGGTTCGGAGGACGGGACGTGCTGTTCCGCGGACGGGTATCCGTCTCTTCGAGCTCGGAAATCCGAACATAGTTCGTCCTCAATATAGAGGAAGAGTTCTCGATTTGCTCCTCTACTACCGCTATATGATGGGTGATCGGCGGAGATTTGATTTCTCTCTGATCGGGTTTAAGCCCAATCCGATCGTAGTCTGTAGTGACCCCCAAGGCGATGATGCGATCCAGGAGCTCTTTTAAAGACGACAACTCTATCGGATCCATCCGTTTGGAGTATTCGGGGTCAAGACGAAGGCGATTTTCGATGACCCGAGAAGTCATCGTCGGCTTAACGGCCAGACGGGTTGTCATGGTAAAGCCGCCCAGCCGGAGGGTTTGGCCTGAGGCCAGGGATCCTCCAGAGGTGATATTGTCCTTGATAACAAGTTAAGCCATCAATCTTGTCTTCGATGTCACAGAGGAACTCTCAATGAAAGCACCAATGTCGGTGTCAAAACCGGGGGATCTCGGGTAGGGGGTCCCGAACTGTGCGTCTAAGGTTGATGGTAACAGGATATAGGGGACATGAAGTTTTACCCAGGTTCGGGCCCTCTTGATGGAGGTAATACCCTACGTCCTGCTTGATTGATATTGATGAGTATGAGGTTTACAGGAGTTGATCTACCATGAGATCATAATGGCTAAAACCCTAGAAGTCTAGCCTGTATGATTATGATTGCCTCTATGGACTAAACCCTCCGGTTTATATAGACACCGGAGGAGACTAGGGTTGTATAAAGTTGGTTACAGAGAAAGGAATCTTCATATCTGAACGCCAGGCTTACCATCCGCGCCAAGGAGAGTCCCATCCGGACACGGGAGAGAGTCTTCTGTCTTGTATCTTCATAGCCCATTAGTCTAGCCCACGTCACACAGGCCGGACACCCAAGGACCCCTTAATCCAGGACTCCCTCGGCGGCCCCCCTTTCCTTCTCCCTCTCCTCTCTTTCCCTTTCCCACTCTCCGTTGGAAGGAAGGGGGTGAATCCTACTAGGAGCGGAGTCCTAGTAGGAATCCCCTGTTGGAGAACGTTGTAGAAAACAAAAAATTTCCTACTCGTTTCACCAAGATCCATCTAGGAGTTCATCTAGCAACGAGTCATCGGATGCATCTACATACCTTTGTAGATCACGAGCGGAAGCGTTCAAAGAACGAGGATGATGTAGTCGAACACGACGTGATCCAAATCACCGATGACCAAGCGCCGAACGGACGGCACCTCCGCGTTCAACACACGTACAGGACGGAAGACGTCTCCTCCTTCTTGATCCAGCAAGGGGGGGAGGAGAGGTTGATGAAGATCCAGCAGCACGACAGCGTGGTGGTGGATGCAGGGCGTCACAGTAGCAGGGCTTCGCCTATACTACGTGAGAGAGACGTAACGGGGAGAGAGGGATGCACCAAAGGCTGAGGTATGAAGTCCCTCCTCTCCCCCACTATATATAGGAGGGCCAAGGGGGGTGGTGCGCCAGCCTAGGAGATCTAATCTCCTAGGTGCGGCAGCCAAGGGGAGGTTTCCCTCCCCCCAAGGCACCTAGAGGTGCCTTCCACCATTGGGACTCTTCCCTTTTGTGGAAACCTAGGCGCATGGGCTTTGGGGGCTGGTGCCCTTGGCCCATGCAGGCCAAGGCGCAACCCCTAAAGCCCATGTGGCCCCCGGGGACAGGTTGCCCCACCCGGTGGGCCCCCGGGACCCTTCCGGTGGTCCCGGTACAATACCGATAACCCCGAAACTTGTCCCGATGGCCGAAACTGCACTTCCTATATATAATTCTTTACCTCCGGACCATTCCGGAACTCCTCGTGATGTCCGGGATCTCATCCGGGACTCTGAACAACATTCGGGTTACTGCATATACATATCTTCACAACCCTAGCGTCACCGAACCTTAAGTGTGTAGACCCTACGGGTTCGGGAGACATGCAGATATGACCGAGACGACTCTCCGGTCAATAACCAACAGCGGGATCTGGATACCTATGTTGGCTCCCACATGCTCCACGATGATTTCATCGGATGAACCACGATGTCGAGGATTCAATCAAACCCCGTATGCAATTCCCTTTGTCAATCGGTATGTTACTTGCCCGAGACTCGATCGTCGGTATCCCAATACCTTGTTCAATCTCGTTACCGGCAAGTCACTTTACTCGTACCGTAATGCATGATCCCGTGACCAGACACTTGGTCACTTTGAGCTCATTATGATGATGCATTACCGAGTGGGCCCAGTGATACCTTTCCGTCATACGGAGTGACAAATCCCAGTCTCGATCCATGTCAACCCAACAGACACTTTCGGAGATACCTGTAGTGCACCTTTATAGTCACCCAGTTACGTTGTGACGTTTGATACACCCAAAGCATTCCTACGGTATCCGGGAGTTACACGATCTCATGGTCAAAGGAAAAGATACTTGACATTGGAAAAACTCTAGCAAACGAACTACACGATCTTGTGCTATGCTTAGGATTGGGTCTTGTCCATCACATCATTCTCCTAATGATGTGATCCCGTTATCAATGACATCCAATGTCCATAGCCAGGAAACCATGACTATCTGTTGATCAACGAGCTAGTCAACTAGAGGCTTACTAGGGACATATTATGGTCTATGTATTCACACGTGTATTACGATTTCCGGATAATACAGTTATAGCATGAATAAAGACAATTATCATGAACAAATAAATATAATAATAATACTTTTATTATTGCCTCTAGGGCATATTTCCAACATCCCCCCCCTGGCGCGCCGAAGTTTGTTCGGAGTCCCCGATGAGATCATGGACATGACGAGGAGTCTAGAAATGGTCCAGAGGTAAAGATTCATATATTGGAAGGTTGTATACGGATACCGGAATGGTTTCGAAGAGGTTCGGGGATTTTTCGGAGTACTTGGAGGCTACCGGAACCCCCGGGGAAAGTTAATGGGCCTAATGGGCCATTGTAGAAAGGAGAAGGCAGCCACAGGAGGTGGCGCCCCCCCCCCCCCCCCGCACCCAATCCGAATTGGACAAGGGGTGGGGCGCGACCCCCCTTTCCTTCTCCCTCTCCTCTCTTTCCCCTTCCCCCCTCTCCATTGGAAGGAAGGGGGCGAATCCTACTAGGAGTGGAGTCCTAGTAGGACCCCCCCCCTTGGCACGCCCCTCCTAGGTCGGGCACCTCCTCCCCCTCTCCTTTATATACGGGGGCGGGGGGCACCCCAAAGGCACAACAGTTGTTCTCTTAGCCGTGTGCGGTGCCCCCCTCCACAACTTTCTCCAGCGGTCATAGCATCATAGTGCTTAGGCGAAGCCCTACGCGGATCACATCACCATCACCGTCGCCATGCCGTCGTGCTGATGAAACTCTCCCTCGACCCTCTACTGGATAAAGAGTTCGAGGGACGTCATCGAGCTGAACGTGTGCTGAACACGAAGGTGCCGTACGTTCAGTACTTGGATCGGTTGGATCGTGAAGATGTTCGACTACATCAACCGCGTTAACCTGACGCTTCCGCTTTCGGTCTACGAGGGTATGTGGACACACTCTCCCCGTCTCGTTACTATGCATCTCCTAGATAGATCTTGCATGATCGTAGGAAATTTTTTGAAATTGCATCCTACATTCCCCTACAGTGGCATCCGAGCTAGGTCTATGCGTAGATGATATGCACGAGTAGAACACAATGAGTTGTGGGCGATAATAGTCATACTTCTTACCACCAACGTCTTACTTTGATTCGGCGGTATTGTTGGATGGAACGGCCTGGACCAACATTACATGACCACGTTCACGAGACTAGTTCTACCGACATGCTTTGCACACAGCTGGATGGCGGGTGTCTGTTTCTCCAACTTTAGTTTAATCGAATTTGACTATGGCCGGTCCTTGTTGAAGGTTAAAACAGCACACTTGACAAAAAATCGTTGTGGTTTTGATGCGTAGGTAAGAACGGTTCTTGCTAGAAGCCCGTAGCAGCCACGTAAAACTTGCAACAACAAAGTAGAGGACATCTAACTTGTTTTTGCAGGGCATGTTGTGATGTGATATGGTCAAGATGTGATGAGATATAAACTGTTGTATGACATGATCATGTTTTGTAGAAGTTATCGGCAACTGGCAGGAGCCTTATGGTTGTAGCTTTATTGTATGAAATGCAATCGCCATGTAATTGCTTTACTTTATCACTAAGCGGTAGCGATAGTCGTAGAAGCCATAGCTGGAGAGACGACAACGATGCTACGATGAAGATCAAGGTGTCAATCCGATGACAATGCAGATCATGACGGTGCTTTGGAGATGGAGATCAAAGGCACAAGATGATGATGGCCATATCATGTCACATATTTTGATTGCATGTGATGTTTATCTTTTATGCATCTTATTTTGCTTAGTACGGCGATAGCATTATAAGATGATCCCTCACTAAATTTCAAGGAATAAGTGTTCTCCCTGAGTATGCACCGTTGCTACAGTTTGTCGTGCCGATACACCACGTGATGATCGGGTGTGATAAGCTCTATGTTCACATACTACGGGTGCAAGCCAGTTTTGCACGTGCATAATACTCGGGTTAAACTTGACGAGCCTAGCATATGCAGATATGGCCTCGGAACACCGAGACCGAAAGGTCGAATGTGAATCATATAGTAGATATGATCAACATAGAGATGTTCACCATTGAAAACTACTCCATCTCACGTGATGATCGGACATGGTTTAGTTGATATGGATCACATGATCATTTAGATGACTAGAGGGATGTCTATCTAAGTGGGAGTTCTTAAGTAATATGATTAATTGAACTTTAATTTATCATGAACTTAGTCTTGATAGTTTTTGCATATCTATGTTGTTGTAGATCAATGGCCCGTGCTACCGTTCCCTTGAATTTTAATGCGTTCCTAGATAAAGCTAAGTTGAAAGATGATGGTAGCAACTACACGGACTGGGTCCGTAACTTGAGGATTATCCTCATTGTTGCATAGAAGAATTACGTCCTGGAAGCACCGATAGGTGCAAGACCCGCTGCAGGAGCAACTCCGGACGTTATGAACGTCTGGCAGAGCAAAGCTGATGACTACTCGATAGTTCAGTGTGCCATGCTTTATGGCTTAGAATCGGGACTTCAAAGATGTTTTGAACGTCATGGAGCATATGAGATGTTCCAGGAGTTGAAGTTAATATTTCAAGCAAATGCCCGAGTTGAGAGATATGAAGTCTCCAACAAGTTCTATAGCTGCAAGATGGAGGAGAATAGTTTTGATAGTGAACACATACTCAGAATGTCTGGGTACCATAACCACTTGACTCGGCTGGGAGTTAATCTTCCTGATGATAGTGTCAGTGACAGAGTTCTTCAATCACTGCCACCAAGCTATAAAGGCTTCGTGATGAGCTATAATATGCAAGGGATGGAAAAGACAATTCCCAAGCTCTTCGCGGTGCTAAAGGCTGCGGAGGTAGAAATCAAGAAGGAGCATCAAGTGTTGATGGTTAACAAGACCACTAGTTTCAAGAAAAAGGGCAAAGGGAAGAAGGGGAACTTTGATACGTCTCCAATGTATCTATAATTTTTTATTGCTCCATGCTATATTATCTACTGTTTTGGACATTATTGGGCTTTATTATCCACTTTTATATTATTTTTGGGACTAACCTATTAACCGGAGGCCCAGCCCAGAATTGTTGTTTTTTTTGCCTGTTTTAGGGTTTCGAAGAAAAGGAATATCAAACGGAGTCCAAACGGAATGAAACCTCCGGGAACGTGATTTTCTCAACGAACAAGACCCGGGAGACTTGGACCCTACGTCAAGAAAGAAAAGAGGAGGCCACGAGGTAGGGGGCGCACCTACCCCCCACCCCCCCGGCGCGCCCTCCACCCTCGTGGGCCCCCTGTTGCTCCACCGACGTACTACTTCCTCCTATATATACCTACGTACCCCCAAACGATCAGATACAGAGCCAAAAACCTAATTCCACTGCCGCAACTTTCTAAATCCACGAGATCCCATCTTGGGGCCTATTCTGGAGCTCCGCCGGAGGGGGCATCGATCACGGAGGGCTTCTACATCAACACCCATAGCCCCTCCGATGAAGTGTGAGTAGTTTACCTCAGACCTACAGGTCCATAGTTATTAGCTAGATGGCTTCTTCCCTCTTTTTGGATCTCAATACAATGTTCTCCCCCTCTCTTGTGGAGAACTATTCGATGTAATCTTCTTTTTGCGGTGTGTTTGTTGAGACCGATGAATTGTGGGTTTATGATCCAGTCTATCTATGAATAATATTTGAATCTTCTCTGAATTATTTTATGTATGATTGGTTATCTTTGCAAGTCTCTTCGAATTATCAGTTTGGTTTGGCCTACTAGATTGATCTTTCTTGCAATGGGAGAAGTGCTTAGCTTTGGGTTCAATCTTGCGGTGTCCTTTCCCAGTGACAGTAGGGGCAGCAAGGCACGTATTGTATTGTTGCCATCGAGGATAACAAGATGGGGTTTTATTCATATTGCATGAGTCTATCCCTCTACATCATGCCATCTTGCTTAAGGTGTTACTCTGTTTTTAACTTAATACTCTAGATGCATGCTGGATAGCGGTCGATGAGTGGAGTAATAGTAGTAGATGCAGGCAGGAGTCGGTCTACTTGTCTCGGACGTGATGCCTATATACATGATCATACCTAGATATTCTCATAACTATGCTCAATTCTGTCAATTGCTCAACAGTAATTTGTTCACCCACCGTAGAATACTTATGCTCTCGAGAGAAGCCACTAGTGAAACCTATGGCCCCCGGGTCTATCTTTATCATATTAATCTCCTACTACTTAGTTATTTCCTTTGCTATTTACTTTGCCTTTATTTTACTTTGCATCTTTATCATAAAAATACCAAAAATACTATCTTATCATATCTATCGGATCTCACTCTCGTAAGTGGCCTTATAGGGATTGACAACCCCTATTTGCGTTGGTTGTGAGGATTTATTTGTTTTGTGCAGGTACAAGGGACTCGCGCGTAGCCTCCTACTGGATTGATACCTTGGTTCTCAAAAACTAAGGGAAATACTTGCGCTACTTTGCTGCATCATCCCTTCCGCTTCGGGGAAAACCAACGCAGTGCTCAAGAGGTAGCAAACTTCAAGGAGAATAGCAAGCAAGTTGCTGCTCCCGGGAAGAAGCCAAGTCTGGACCTAAGCCTAAAACTGAGTGCTTCTACTGCAAAGGGACTGGTCACTGGAAGTGGAACTGCACCAAGTATTTGGCGGATAAGAAGGATGGCAAAGTGAAAGGTATATTTGATATACATGTTACTGATGTGTACCTTACTAATGCTCGTAGTAGCACCTGGGTATTTGATACTGGTTATGTTGCTCATAATTGCAACTCGAAACAGGGGCTACGGATTAAAGGAAAATTGGCTAAGGACGAGGTGACGATGCGCGTCGAAAATGGTTCCAAGGTCGATGTGACCGCCGTCGGCACAGAACCTCCACATCTACCGTCGGGATTAGTTCTAGATCTGAATAATTGTTATTTGGTGCCAGCGTTGAGCATGAACATTATATCTGGATCTTGTTTGATGCGAGACGGTTATTCATTTAAATCAGAGAATAATAGTTGTTCTATTTATATGAGTAATATCTTTTATGGTCATGCACCCTTGATGAGTGTTCTATTTTTGTTGAATCTTGATTGTAGTGATACACATATTCATAATATTGAAGCCAAAAGATGCAAAGTTAATAATGATAGTGCAACTTATTTGTGGCACTGCCGTTTAGGTCATATTGGTGTAAAGCGCATGAAGAAACTCTATGCTAATGGACTTTTAGAATCACTTGATTAAGAATCACTTGATGCTTGCGAACCATGCCTCATGGGCAAGATGACTAAGACAACGTTCTCCGGAACAATGGAGTGAGCCACTGACTTATTGGAAATAATACATAGTGATGTATGTGGTCCGATGAGTGTTGAGGATCGCGGTGGGTATCGTTATTTTCTGACCTTCACGGATGATTTGAGCAGTGATAACCCACAAGTATAGGGGATCGCAACAGTTTTCGAGGGTAGAGTTGTTGGGGAACGTTGCAGAAAATTAAAATTTTTCCTACGGTTTCACCAAGATCCATCTATGAGTTCATCTAAGCAACGAGTCAAGGGAGAGAGTTTGCATCTACATACCACTTGTAGATCACGTGCGGAAGCTTGCAAGGTGATGATGTAGTCGTACTCGACGTGATTCAAATCACCGATGACCAAGTGCTGAACGGACAGCACCTCCGCGTTCAACACACGTACGGGACGGGAGACGTCTCCTCCTTCTTGATCCAGCAAGGGGGAAGGAGAGGTTGAGGAAGACAGCTCCACCGGCAGCACGACGGCGTGGTGATGGTGGAGAGGCAGTACTCCGACAGGGCTTCGCCAAGCGCACAACGGAGGAGGAGAGGTGTTGGGGAGGGGAGGGCTGCGCCTTAGAGGATGGTCCGGCTGCCCTCCCCTCACCCCTCTATTTATAGGGGGAAGGGAGAAGGGGGCCGGCCCCCTAGAACCCATCTAGGGGGGGTGCGGCGGCCTAGGGGAGAGGGGAGAGGGTGGCTTGCCCCCCAAGCCAAGGGGGGCGCACCCTCTAGGGTTCCCCCTCAACCCTAGGCGCATGGGCCCAAGGGAGGGGGTGCGGCCAGCCCACCAGGGGCTGGCTCCCTGCCCCACGCAGCCCATGTGGCCCCCCGGGAGGGGTGGCCCCTCCCGGTGGACCCCCGGAACCCTTCCGGTGGCCCCGGTACAATACCGGTATGACCCCGAAACTTCCCGGTGTCCGTTTGACAACTTCCCATATATAAATCTTTACCTCCGGACCCTTCCGGATCTCCTCGTGACGTCCAGGATCCCATCCGGGACTCCGAACAAAATTCGGTAGTCACATACTAGTCTTCCTAATAACCCTAGCGTCACCAAACCTTAAGTGTGTAGACCCTACGGGTTCGGGAGACATGCAGACATGACCTAGACGCTCTCAGGTCAATAACCAACAGCGGGATCTGGATACCCATGTTGGCTCCCACATGCTCCTCGATGTTGTCATCGGATGAACCACGATGTCGAGGATTCGATCAAACCCTGTATGCAATTCCCTTTGTCAATCGATACGTTACTTGCCCGAGACTCGATCGTCGGTATCCCAATACCTTGTTCAGTCTCGTTTCCGGCAAGTCACTTTACTCGTACCGTAATGCATGATCCCGTGTCCAACACCTTGGTCACATTGAGCTCATTATGATGATGCATTACCGAGTGGGCCCAGAGATACCTCTCCGTCATACGGAGTGACAAATCCCAGTCTCGATCCGTGTCAACCCAACAGCTACTTTCGGAGATACCTGTAATGCACCTTTATAGTCACCTAGTTACGTTGTGACGTTTGATACACCCAAGGCACTCTTACGGTATCCGGGAGTTACACGATCTCATGGTCGAAGGAAGAGATACTTGACATTGGCAAAGCTCTAGCAAAACGAACTACACGATCTTTTATGCTATGCTTAGGATTGGGTCTTGTCCATCACATCATTCTCCTAATGATGTGATCCCGTTATCAACGACATCCAATGTCCATAGTCAGGAAACCATGACTATCTGTTGATCACAACGAGCTGGTCAACTAGAGGCTCACCAGGGACATATTGTGATCTAAGTATTCACACGTGTATTACGATTTCCGGATAATACAGTTGTAGCATGAATAAAAGACATTTATCATGAACATTGAAATATAATAATACTTTTATTATTGCCTCTAGGGCATATTTCCAACAGTCTCCCACTTGCACTAGAGTCACCAATCTAGTTACATTGTGATGAATCGAACACCCATAGAGTTCTGGTGTTGATCATGTTTTGCACGCGAGAGAGGTTTAGTCAGCGGATCTGCGACATTCAGATCCGTGTGCACTTTGCAAATCTCTATGTCTCCATCTTGAACATTTTCACGGATGGAGTTGAAACGACGCTTGATGTGCCTTGTCTTCTTCTGAAACCTGGGCTCCTTGGCGAGGGCAATAGCTCCAGTGTTGTCACAGAAGAGTTTGATCGGCCCCGACGCATTGGGTATGACTCCTAGGTCGGTGATGAACTCCTTCACCCAAATCGCTTCATGCGCTGCCTCCGAGGCTGCCATGTACTCCGCTTCACACGTAGATCCCGCCACGACGCTCTGCTTGCAGCTGCACCAGCTTACTGCTCCACCATTCAACATATACACGTATCCGGTTTGTGACTTAGAGTCATCCAGATCTGAGTCGAAGCTAGCGTCGACGTAACCCTTTACGACGAGCTCTTCGTCTCTTCCATAAACGAGAAACATGTCCTTCGTCCTTTTCAGGTACTTCAGGATATTTTTTGAACGCTGTCCAGTGTTCCTTGCCGGGATTACTTTGGTATCTTGCTACCAAACTTACGGCAAGGTTTACATCGGGTCTGGTACACAGCATGGCATACATAATAGATCCTATGGCTGAAGCATAGGGGATGACACTCATCTCTTCTTTATCTTTTGCCGTGGTCGGTGACTGAGCCGAGCTCAATCTCACACCTTGTAACATTGGCAAGAACCCCTTCTTGGACTGATCCATTTTGAACCTCTTCAAAATCTTATCAAGGTATGTGCTTTGTGAAAGACCTATGAAGCGTCTCGATCTATCTCTATAGATCTTGATGCCTAATATATAAGCAGCTTCTCCAAGGTCCTTCATTGAAAAACACTTATTCAAGTAGGCCTTAATGCTGTCCAGAAATTCTATATTATTTCCCATCAAGAGTATGTCATCTACATATAATATGAGAAATGCTACAGAGCTCCCACTCACTTTCTTGTAAACGCAGGCTTCTCCATAAGTCTGCATAAACCCAAACGCTTTGATCATCTCATCAAAGCGAATGTTCCAACTCCGAGATGCTTGCACCAGTCCATAAATGGATCGCTGGAGCTTGCACACTTTGTTAGCGTTCCGAGGATCGACAAAACCTTCCGGCTGCATCATATACAGTTTCTTCCTTAAGATGCCCGTTAAGGAATGCCGTTTTGACGTCCATTTGCCATATCTCATAATCATAGTATGCGGCAATTGCTAACATGATTCGGACGGACTTCAGCTTCGCTACGGGAGAGAAAGTCTCGTCGTAGTCAATCTCTTGAACTTGTCGATAACCCTTAGCGACAAGTCGAGCCTTATAGATGGTAACATTACCATCCGCGTCTGTCTTCTTCTTAAAGATCCATTTGTTTTCTATCGCTCGCCGATCATCGGGCAAGTCTGTCAAAGTCCATACTTTGTTTTCATACATGGATTCTATCTCGGATTTCATGGCCTCAAGCCATTTGTTGGAATCCGGGCCCGCCATCGCTTCTTCATAGTTCGAAGGTTCATTGTTGTCTAACAACATGATTTCCAGGACAGGGTTGCCGTACCACTCTGGTGCGGAACGTGTCCTTGTGGACCTACGAAGTTCAGCAGTAACTTGATCCGAAGTACCTTGATCATCATCATTGTTTTCCTCTTCAGTTGGTGTGGGCATCACAGGAACGGTTTCCTGCGCTGCGCCACTTTCCCGCTCAAGAGGTAGTACTTCATCGAGTTCTACTTTCCTCCCACTTACTTCTTTCGAGAGAAACTCTTTTTCCAGAAAGCATCCGTTTTTGGCAACAAAGATCTTGCCTTCGGATCTTAAGTAGAAGGTATACCCGATAGTTTCCTTAGGGTATCCTATGAATACGCATTTTTCCGACTTGGGTTCGAGCTTTTCAGGTTGAAGTTTCTTGACATAAGCATCGCATCCCCAAACTTTTAGAAACGACAGCTTAGGTTTCTTTCCAAACCATAATTCATACGGTGTCGTCTCAACGGATTTAGACGGTGCCCTATTTAAAGTGAATGTAGCTGTCTCTAGAGCGTATCCCCAAAATGATAGCGGTAAATCGGTAAGAGACATCATAGACCGCACCATATGATTACGACGTTCGGACACACCGTTTCGCTGAGGTGTTCCAGGCGGCGTGAGTTGTGAAATGATTCCACATTTCCTTAAGTGTGTACCAAATTCGTGACTTAAGTATTCTCCTCCACGATCTGATCGTAAGAATTTTATCTTTCGGTCACGTTGATTCTCTACCTCATTCTGAAATTCCTTGAACTTTTCAAAGGTCTCAGACTTGTGTTTCATTAAGTAGACATACCCATATCTACTAAAGTCATCTGTGAGAGTGAGAACATAACGATATCCTCCGCGAGCCTCAACGCTCATTGGACCGCACACATCAGTATGTATGATTTCCAACAAGTTGGTTGCTCGCTCCATTTTTCCGGAGAACGGAGTCTTGGTCATTTTGCCCAAAAGGCATGGTTCGCACGTGTCAAACGATTCATAATCAAGAGACTCTAAAAGTCCATCGGCATGGAGCTTCTTCATACGCTTGACACCAATGTGACCAAGGCGGCAGTGCCACAAGTATGTGGGACTATCGTTATCAACTTTAAATCTTTTGGCATCTACACTATGAACATGTGTAATATTACGCTCGAGATTCATTAAGAATAAACCATTGACCATCGGAGCATGACCATAAAACATATCTCTCATATAAATCGAACAACCATTATTCTCAGACTTAAATGAGTAGCCATCTCGTATCAAACGAGATCCAGATACAATGTTCATGCTCAAACTTGGCACTAAATAACAATTATTAAGGTTCAAAACTAATCCTGTAGGTAAATGTAGAGGCAGCGTGCCGACGGCGATCACATCGACTCTGGAACCATTCCCGACGCGCATCGTCACCTCGTCCTTCGCCAGTCTCCGTTTATTCCGTAGCTCCTGCTGTGAGTTACAAATATGAGCAACGACACCGGTATCAAATACCCAGGAGTTACTACGAGTACTGGTAAGGTACACATCAATTACATGTATATCAAATATACCTCTGGTCTTGCCGGCCTTCTTATCTGCTAAGTATTTGGGGCAGTTCCGCTTCCAGTGACCCTTCCCCTTGCAATAAAAGCACTCAGTCTCAGGCTTGGGTCCATTCTTTGACTTCTTCCCGGTAACTGGCTTACCAGGCGCGGCAACATCTTTGCCGTCCTTCTTGAAGTTCTTCTTACCCTTGCCCTTCTTGAACTTAGTGGTCTTATTGACCATCAACACTTGATGTTCTTTCTTGATTTCAGCCTCTGCTGACTTCAGCATTGAGAACACTTCAGGAATGGTCTTTTCCATCCCCTGCATGTTGTAGTTCATCACAAAGCTCTTGTAGCTTGGTGGGAGCGACTGGAGGATTCTGTCAATGACCGCCTCATCTGGGAGGTTAATGTTCAGCTGGGTCATACGGTTGTGCAACCCAGACATCTTCAGGATGTGCTCACTGACAGAACTGTTTTCCTCCATCTTACAACTGTAGAACTTGTCGGAGACATCATATCTCTCGACCCGGGCATGAGCTTGAAAAACTAGTTTCAGCTCTTCGAACATCTCATATGCTCCGTGGTGCTCAAAACGCTTTTGGAGCCCCGGTTCTAAGCTGTAAAGCATGCCGCACTGAACGAGGGAGTAATCATCAGCACGAGACTGCCAAGCATTCATAATGTCTTGGTTCTCTGGGACGGGAGCGTCACCTAGCGGTCCTTCTAGGACATATTGTTTCCTGGCAGCTATGAGGATGATCCTCAGGTTCCGGACCCAGTCCGTATAGTTGCTGCCATCATCTTTCAGCTTGGTTTTCTCTAGGAACGCGTTGAAGTTCATGTTGACATTAGCGTTGGCCATTGATCTACAAGACATATTTGCAAAGGTTTTTAGACTAAGTTCATGATAATTAAGTTCTAATCAAATTATGAACTCCCACTCAGATTAGACATCCCTTTAGTCATCTAAGTGTTACACGATCCGAGTCGACTAGGCCGTGTCCGATCATCACGTGAGACGGACTAGTCATCGTCGGTGAACATTCTCATGTTGATCGTATCTTCCATACGACTCGTGTTCGACCTTTCGGTCTCCGTGTTCCGAGGCCATGTCTGCACATGCTAGGCTCGTCAAGTTAACCCTAAGTGTTTTCGCTATGTAAAACTGTCTTACACCCGTTGTATGTGAACGTAAGAATCCATCACACCCGATCATCACGTGGTGCTTAGAAGCGACGAACTGTAGCAACGGTGCACAGTTAGGGGAGAACACTTCTTGAAATTTTATAAGGGATCATCTTATTTACTACCGTCGTCCTAAGTAAACAAGATGCATAATACATAATAAACATCACATGCAATTATATAGTTGTGACATGATATGGCCAATATCATATAGCTCCATTGATCTTCATCTTCGGGGCTCCATGATCATCTTGTCACCGGCTTGACACCATGATCTCCATCATCATGATCTCCATCATCGTGTCTTCATGAAGTTGTCACGCCAACGACTACTTCTACTTCTATGACTAACGTTTAGCAATAAAGTAAAGTAGTTTACATGGCGTTTATTCAATGACACGCAGGTCATACAAAAAATAATGACAACTCCTATGGCTCCTGCCGGTTGTCATACTCATCGACATGCAAGTCGTGAATCCTATTACAAAGAACATGATCTCATACATCACAATTCATCATTCATCACAACTTCTGGCCATATCACATCACATGATCAATCGCTACAAAAACAAGTTAGACGTCCTCTAATTGTTGTTGCATCTTTTACGTGGCTGCAATTGGGTTCTAGCAAGAACGTTTTCTTACCTACGAATCACCACAACGTGATTTTGTCAACTTCTATTTACCCTTCATAAGGGCCCTGTTCATCGATTCCGCTCCAACTAAAGTGGGAGAGACAGACACCCGCCAGCCACCTTATGCAACTAGTGCATGTCAGTCGGTGGAACCGGTCTCACGTAAGCGTACGTGTAAGGTTGGTCCGGGCCGCTTCATCCCACAATACCGTTTGAGCAAGAAAAGACTAGTAGAGGCAAGTAAGATGACAAAATCCACGCCCACAACAAAATTGTGTTCTACTCGTGCAAAGAGAACTACGCATAGACCTAGCTCATGATGCCACTGTTGGGGAACGTTGCAGAAAATTAAAATTTTTCCTACGGTTTCACCAAGATCCATCTATGAGTTCATCTAAGCAACGAGTCAAGGGAGAGAGTTTGCATCTACATACCACTTGTAGATCGCGTGCGGAAGCTTGCAAGGTGATGATGTAGTCGTACTCGACGTGATTCGAATCACCGATGACCAAGTGCTGAACGGACAGCACCTCCGCGTTCAACACACGTACGGGACGGGAGACGTCTCCTCCTTCTTGATCCAGCAAGGGGGAAGGAGAGGTTGAGGAAGACAGCTCCACCGGCAGCACGACGGCGTGGTGATGGTGGAGAGGCAGTACTCCGACAGGGCTTCGCCAAGCGCACAACGGAGGAGGAGAGGTGTTGAGGAGGGGAGGGCTGCGCCTTAGAGGATGGTCCGGCTGCCCTCCCCTCACCCCTCTATTTATAGGGGGAAGGGAGAAGGGGGCCGGCCCCCTAGAACCCATCTAGGGGGGTGCGGCGGCCTAGGGGAGAGGGGAGAGGGTGGCTTGCCCCCCAAGCCAAGGGGGGCGCCCCCTCTAGGGTTCCCCCTCAACCCTAGGCGCATGGGCCCAAGGGAGGGGGGTGCGGCCAGCCCACCAGGGGCTGGCTCCCTGCCCCACGCAGCCCATGTGGCCCCCTGGGAGGGGTGGCCCCTCCCGGTGGACCCCCGGAACCCTTCCGGTGGCCCCGGTACAATACCGGTATGACCCTGAAACTTCCCGGTGTCCGTTTGACAACTTCCCATATATAAATCTTTACCGCCGGACCCTTCCGGATCTCCTCGTGACGTCCAGGATCCCATCCAGGACTCCGAACAACATTCGGTAGTCACATACTAGTCTTCCTAATAACCCTAGCGTCACCAAACCTTAAGTGTGTAGACCCTACGGGTTCGGGAGACATGCAGACATGACCTAGACGCTCTCAGGTCAATAACCAACAGCGGGATCTGGATACCCATGTTGGCTCCCACATGCTCCTCGATGTTGTCATCGGATGAACCACGATGTCGAGGATTTGATCAAACCCTGTATGCAATTCCCTTTGTCAATCGATACGTTACTTGCCCGAGACTCGATCGTCGGTATCCCAATACCTTGTTCAGTCTCGTTTCCGGCAAGTCACTTTACTCGTACCATAATGCATGATCCCGTGTCCAACACCTTGGTCACATTGAGCTCATTATGATGATGCATTACCGAGTGGGCCCAGAGATACCTCTCCGTCATACGGAGTGACAAATCCCAGTCTCGATCCGTGTCAACCCAACAGCTACTTTCGGAGATACCTGTAATGCACCTTTATAGTCACCCAGTTACATTGTGACGTTTGATACACCCAAGGCACTCTTACGGTATCCGGGAGTTACACAATCTCATGGTCGAAGGAAGAGATACTTGAGATTGGCAAAGCTCTAGCAAAACGAACTACACGATCTTTTATGCTATGCTTAGGATTGGGTCTTGTCCATCACATCATTCTCCTAATGATGTGATCCCGTTATCAACGACATCCAATGTCCATAGTCAGGAAACCATGACTATCTGTTGATCACAACGAGCTGGTCAACTAGAGGCTCACCAGGGACATATTGTGATCTAAGTATTCACATGTGTATTACGATTTTCGGATAATACAGTTGTAGCATGAATAAAAGACATTTATCATGAACATTGAAATATAATAATACTTTTATTATTGCCTCTAGGGCATATTTCCAACAAGAGTATTCAACCCAAATTTATAGATTCGACACAAGGGGAGCCAAAGAATATTTGAAGGTAGTAGTAGCTGAGTTGTCAAGTCAACCACACCTGGAGATTAATTATCTGCAGCAAAGTGATCAGTAGCACAGTAGTATGATAGTTTTGATAGTAGTGACAGCAGCAATAGTAACAGTAACAGTGATAGCTGTAATTTTGTAGCAAGTGTAACAGTGATGATAGCAGTAGTAACTTAGCAAGAACAATATAGGATAAATTTGTAGGCATTGGATCGGTGACTTGTGGGATGATATTCATCATGAGACAGTTATGACCTAGGACGATGCGGCACTATCTCCAGTTCATCGATATAATGTAGGCATGTATTCCGTAAATAGTCATACGTGCTTTATTAAAAGAACTTGCATGACATCTTTTGTCCTACCCTCCCGTGCCAGCGGGGTCCATATTGGAAACTAAGGGATATTAAGGTCTCCTTTTAATAGAGAATCAGAACAAAGCATTAACACATAGTGAATACATGAACTCCTCAAACTACGGTAATCACCGGAAGAAGTCCCGGTTATTGTCACTCCGGCGTTACCGGATCATAACACGTAGTAGGTGACTATAACTTGCAAGATCGGATCTAAAACATGGATATAATGGTGATAACATAAACGGTTCAGATCTAAAATCAAGGCACTTGGGCCCAAAGTGACAAGCATTAAGCATGGCAAAGTCATAGCAACATCAATCTAAGAACATAGTGGATACTAGGGATCAAGCCCTAACAAAACTAACTCGATTACATGATGAATCTCATCCAACTCCTCACCGACCAGCGAGCCTACGAAGGAATTACTCACTCCCGATAGGGAGCATCATGGAATTGGCAATGCAGAAGGGTTGGTGATGACGAAGAATGAAGATCCCCCTCTCCGGAGCCCCAAACGAACTCCAGATCTACACTCCCGAGGAAGAACATGGCTTTGCGGCGGCTCCGTCTCGTGGATCACGATAATTCTTTCTCCCTGATTTTTTCTGGAATGATGTGATTTTATAGCGTTGGTTTCACGGTCTGCGGGGCCACCAGGTGGGGACAACCCACCAGGGCGTGCTAGGAGAGGGGGCGCGCCCTGGTGGGTTGTGCCCACCCAGGGGCCCCTCTCCGGTAGGTCTTGGCTCCAGAAATTCTTATATATTATATAAAAATTCCTCGCAAAGTTTTGTTCCATTCCGAGAACTTTTATTTCTGCACAAAAATAACACCATGGTAGTTCTGCTAAAACAGCGTCAGTCCGGGGTTAGTTTCATTCAAATCATGCAAATTAGAGTCCAAAACAAGAGGAAAGGCGTTAGGAAAAGTAGATACGTTGGAGACGTATCAACTCCCCCAAGCTTAAACATTTGCTTGTCCTCAAGCAATTTAGTTGATAAACTGAAAGTGAAAAAGAAAAACTTTTACGAACTCTTTTGCTCTTGTTTGCATAAATAGGCTTAAACAGCACCCAGGTTTTTAGCCAATCATTATAACTAACCATGCCGACAATAACTCTTAATGATTATATTAACTCATATCAATGACACAATCAGCTAGCGAGCAATAATAAGACATCTCAAGCAGCAACACGTTGTCAAAACAACCATGATATAATATGACAATAGTGGTATCTCGCTAGCCCTTTCTGAGACCGCAAAACATAAATGCAGAGCACCTCCAAAATCCAAGCAGCGACTAATTCATGGTAGAAAAGATCCAGTCATGATGCACCCAACATTAGCTACACACAATGCATAAGTCATGACAGTTGTGCTCTCTCAGTTTCTAGCGCTTGTTTTAGAAGGTGATGACACAACATAAAATTAAATAGAAAGTCCCTTCGCAGAGGGAAGAAGTGATTTTCAGAGGTGCCAGAGCTCAAGTTTTAAAAATAGAGATAAATGATATTTTGAGACATGCACCCTTCTCATTTACTTCACGACTATCAGTTATCAATATCTCCCATGCTAAACATGCAAGTGGCAGTTCCCAAGCGATAAAAGTAAAGGTTTTGACTCCATTGGGGGGGTTTGTTTGATTATTCGAGCGATTAACTCTTTTTGTATTTTGCAGTTTGGGACTGGGCATCCCTATTACCGCCCTTTTCTCATGCGATGGCAAGTGAATAAACACTCGACCTGAGAATAACCCACTTAGCATGGAAGATACCGACCACCTCCTATCGTTCCATGAACGATCCAGGCACACAAAATGGATATATTTTTAGAAGTTTTTAGAGGTGGCACATGCAAATTTACTTAGGACGGTAGGGTAATACCGCATATACGTAGGTATGGTGGACTCATTTGGAATAACTTTGGGTTCAAGGTTTTTGATGTACAAGCAGAATCCCCACTTAGTACAGGCGAAGGCTAGAAATTAGATTGAGAAGCGGCCAGCTAGAGAGCAACAACGATCATGCAACGCAATATGACAATGATGGATTATGTCATAATAAACGGAACGGTGGAAAGTTGCATGGCAATATATCTCGGAATGGCTATGGAAATGCCATAATAGGTAGGTATGGTGGCTGTTTTGAGGAAGGTATATGGTGGGTGTGTGGTACCGGCAAAAGTTGCGCGGTACTAGAGATGCTAGCAATGGCGGAAGGGTGAGAGTGCGTATAATCCATGGACTCAACATTAGTCATAAAGAACTCACATACTTATTGCAAAAAATCTATTAGTCATCGAAACAAAGTGATACGTCTCCGTCGTATCTACTTTTCCAAACACTTTTGCCCTTGTTTTGGACTCTAACTTGTATGATTTGAATGGAACTAACCCGAACTAACGTTGTTTTCAGCAGAATTGCCATGATGTTGTTTTACGTACAGAAAACAAATATTCTCGGAATGACTTGAAACTCCACGGAACGTCTTAGAAAAAATAAAAAAAAATCCTTGCCAAAGATGAAGACCAAGGGGCCCACACCCTTCTCACGAGGGTGGGGGGCGCCCCCCCCCCCCCCCCAGGGCGTGCCCCCTACCTCATGGGCCCCATGGAAGCTTCAGGGAGTACGTATTTCTCACCGACATTACATTTATGTTCAACACACTCAGTGCTAGATGTCGGTGCTCATACATTTTCATTGTATCATCCATGCTAGCTTATTTTCCTTTTTATGCTTTCCTCTTGTGTGTTTGTTAAACCTTAAGAAAAACAAAAAATAGTAGTAGTTTATTTTTCTGTTGTAGTAGTAATAATTAAAAAGAAAACCCAAAAATATGTCCCGTTCTTATTTTGCTTGTTGGGAGCTTTCCCGTGTAAATAGTTTTATTTCTTTTCTTTGGGGGTCAGTAGGAGAAGACCATGATTAAATTGTTGAAGTGGCTCTTATATGCATTATTGTTGATTTAACCAAGAGCCCATATTGCCTTGTCTTCTCCTGTTTATTTAATGCTCACAGATTCCAGCTTAGTCCAATGCACTTACACTCTTATTATTATTCACACCGTTCGGTCGTGCAAGTGAAAGGCAATTATGATGATATATGATGGATTGACTGAGATGAGAAAAGTTGGTATGAACTCGACCTCTTTTGTTTTTGTAAATATGATGAGTCTCTCGTTCTTGATTCATCTTATTATGAATAAACATGTTTGCAATGACAATTAGAGATCGTAGTTGCTTGTGCCATGCTTGATTAGCTATGAGTTATAATGATTTACCTTGTGTGCCAACATGCTATTGAGATGATTATGATGTGGTATGATGGGGTGGTATCCTCCTTTCAATGATTTAAGTGACTTGACTTGGCACATGTTCACGCATGTAGTTGAAACAAATCAACATAGCCTTCACGATATTTATGTTCATGGTGGATTATATCCTACTCATGCTTGCATCCAATGTTTATTAATTTTAATGCATGTACATGGCTGTTGTCGCTCTCTAGTTGGTCACTTCCCAGTCTTTTGCTAGACTTCACTTGTACTAAGCGGGAATACTGCTTGTGCATCCAATCCCTTAAACCCCAAAGTTATTCCAGATGAGTCCAATATGCCTTCCTATATGCGGTATCTACCTGCTGTTCCAAGTAAATTTGTATGTGCCAAACTCTAAACCTTCAAATAAACATTCTATTTTGTATACTCGAATAGCTCATGTATCAACCAAGGTTGTCCTTATCTTCCGTGTTAGGCGGGTTATTCTCAAGAGGAGTGGACTCCGCCCCTCACTCACGAGAAAATGGCTGGTCACCGGGATGCCCAATCCCATGCTTTATGCAAACCAAATCAAAATTAATTGCAAACAAAACTCCCCCTGGGACCTGATGTATGTTGGAGGCACTCGTTGTTTCGAGCAAGCCATGGATTGATGTTTGTTGGTGGAGGGGGAGTATAAAGTTTACCATTCGAACCGCCTATAATGTGTGTAGCATGGAAGATATCGCCATCTCTTAGTTGTTATGTTGACAATGAAAGTATACCGCTCAAAATACAATTTATCTCTATTGCAAAACCGAGCTCTGGCACCTCTACAAATCCCTGCTTCCCTCTGCGAAGGGCCTATCCATTTACTTTTATGTTGAGTCATCACCCTCTTATTAAAAAGCACTAGCTGGAGAGCACAGTTGTCATTTGCATTCATCACTATTAATCTATGTTGGGTGTGACTATGATTGGATCTCTTTTACCATGAATTACAATGTCTAGTCAGTCCTTGATCTTTAAGGGTGCTCTGCATTTATGTTTTGTGGTCTCAGAAAGGGCTAGCGAGATACCATCTTGTTATATCATATTATGATTGTTTTGAGAAAGTGTTTTCATCCGAGATTTATTATTATGACTTGCTAGTTGATTATGTTATTGATATGAGTAATTATGAGACCTGAGAATTATTGCAAATGTGGTTAGTTATGATCTATGCTGAAAACTTGAATGCTGGCTTGACATAGTTACAACAACAAGAGCAAACAGAGTTTGTAAAAGTTTTCTTTCTTTCTTTCAGTTTGTTAACTGAATTGCTTGAGGACAAGCAAGGGTTTAAGCTTGGGGGAGTTGATACGTCTCCGTCGTATCTACTTTTCCAAACACTTTTGTCCTTGTTTTGGACTCTAACTTGTATGATTTGAATGGAACTAACCCAAACTAACGTTGTTTTCAGCAGAATTGCCATGATGTTGTTTTATGTGCAGAAAACAAATATTCTCAGAATGACCTGAAACTCCATGGAACGTCTTAGAAAAAATAATAAAAAATCCTCGCCAAGGATGAAGACCAGGGGGCCCACACCCTTCTCATGAGGGTGGGGGCGCCCCCCCCCCCCCAGGGCGCGCCCCTTGGAAACCCTCCGACGCCAACTCCAACTCTATATATTCGCTTTCGGAGAGAAAAAAATAAGAGAGAAGAAATCATCGCATTTTACGATACGGAGCCGCCGCCAAGCCCTAAAACCTCTCGGGAGGGCTGATCTGGAGTCCGTTCCGGGCTCCGGAGAGGGGGATTCGTCACCGTCATCATCAACCATCCTCCATCACCAATTTCATGATGCTCACCGCCGTGCGTGAGTAATTCCATTGTAGGCTTGCTGGACGGTGATGGGTTGGATGAGATTTATCATGTAATCGAGTTAGTTTTGTTAGGGTTTGATCCCTAGTATCCACTATCTTCTGAGATTGATGTTGCTATGACTTTGCTATGCTTAATGCTTGTCACTAGGGCCCGAGTGCCATGATTTCAGATCTGAACCTATTATGTTTTCATGAATATATGTGAGTTCTTGATCCTATCTTGCAAGTCTATAGTCACCTACTATGTGTTATGATCCGGCAACCCCGAAGTGACAATAATCGGGACCACTCCCGGTGATGACCGTGGTTTGAGGAGTTCATGTATTCACTATGTGCTAATGCTTTGTTCCGGTTCTCTATTAAAAGGAGGCCTTAATATCCCTAAGTTTCCAATAGGACCCCGTTGCCACGGGAGGGGAGGACAAAAGATGTCATGCAAGTTCTTTTCCATAAGCACGTATGACTATATACGGAATACATGCCTACATTACATTGATGAATTGGAGCTAGTTCTGTGTCACCCTATGTTATGACTGTTACATGATGAACCGCATCCGGCATAGTTATCCATCACTGATCCGGTGCCTACGAGTTTTCCATATACTGGTTTACGCTTATTTACTTTCCCGCTGCTACTGTTACAATCACTACAAAATACCAAAAACATTACTTTTGATATCTTTACTTCTGTTGCCGCTACCACCACTATCATATTACTTTGCTACTAAACACTTTGCTGCAGATACTCGGTTTCCAGGTGTGGTTGAATTGACAACTCAGCTGCTAATACTTGAGAATATTCTTTGGCTCCCCTTGTGTCGAATCAATAAATTTGGGTTGAATACTCTACCCTCGAAAGCTGTTGCGATCCCCTATACTTGTGGGTTATCACAAAGTACTACGTGCATGCTCCTAGGGGGATAGATTGGTAGGAAAAGACCATCACCCGTCCCCGACCACCACTCATAAGGAAGACAATCAAAAAATAAAGCATGCTGAGACTTCATCACATAACGGTTCACCATACGTGCATGCTACGGGAATCACAAACTTTAACACAAGTATCTCTCAAATTCACAACTACTCTACTAGCATGACTCTAATATCACCATCTTCATATCTCAAAACAATCATAAAGAATCAAACTTCTCATAATATTCAATGCACTTTATATGAAAGTTTTTATTATACCCATCTTGGATTCCCATCATATTAGGACTAATTTTATAGCCAAAGCAAAATACCATGCTGTTCTCAAAGACTCTCAAAATAATATAAGAGAAGCATGAGAGATCAATAATTTCTATAAAATTAAACCACCACCGTGCTCTAAAAAGATATAAGTGAAGCACTAGAGCAAAATTATCTAGCTCAAAAGATATAAGTGAAGCACATAGAGTATTCTAATAAATTCCGATTCATGCGTGTGTCTCCCAAAAGGTGTGTACAACAATGATGATTGTGGTAAACTAAAAATTAAAGACTCAAATCATACAAGATGCTCCAAGCGAAACACATATCATGTGGTGAATAAAAATATAGCCTCAAGTAAAGTTACCGACAGACGAAGATGAAAGAGGGGATGCCTTTTGGGGCATCCCCAAGCTTAGACTTTTGGTTGTCCTTGAATTTTACCTTGGAGTTCCTTGGTCATACCCAAGCTTAGGCTCTTGCCACTCCTTATTCCAAAATCCATCAAATCTTTACCCAAAAACTTGAAAACTTCACAACACAAAACTTCAACAGAAAATCTCATGAGCTCCATTAGTATAAGAAAATAAACCACCACTTTAAGGTACTGTAATGAACTCATTCTTTATTTATATTGGTGTTAAACCTAATGTGTTCCAACTTCTATATGGTTCATACCCCCCGATACTACTCATAGATTCATCAAAATAAGCAAACAACACACGAAAAACAGAAAGTCTGTAGCAATCTCGACATTTCGAATACTTCTGTAACTCCAAAAATTCTAAAAAATTAGGACGACCAGGACAAAAAGTATGTTGATCGACTGCAGTTGGAATTGGTATTTTATTGCTCTATGGTAAAAAATGATAGTTATTTTTGTGAGTGCATACTTTATGTTTTTATCAGCAAGGTCAAACAACAATCAGCCAAGAAGATCCTAAAGGCTTTACTTGGCACAAACACTAATTAAAACATAAAAACACAATCATAACAGAAGCTAGATGAATTATTTATTACTAAAAAGGAACAAAAAGCAAAGAACAAAAATAAAATTGGGTTGCCTCCCAACAAGCGCTATCGTTTAACGCCCCTAGTTAGGCATAAAAACAAGAATAGATCTAGGATTGCCATAATAATGATAGGGCAAATCGCGAAAACTCATATTATACTCCCTATGTTCAGTAGCAAGTTTTCTTCGTGGCGGGCAAAAGTAATCAAAAGGGCTAAATTTGATGGGACAAAAGTCCCCAAGATCAGCTCAGGAGGTATTGGTTCCTCCTTTGGCCCCTCATATTGCACAACCAATTCGTCATTATAAGCATTCTTTTGGCAGAAAGTCATGAGCCTTGTTCAAGAGGAAAATTAACCCATTGTTCTGAATAGCAAAATTATTATAAAGTTCAGAAATCCTATCAACTAGAACATCGGTAGGAACCTTTTTTCTAAGGTTTTCATTATAAGTAACATGATCTAAAGATCGTAAACGCATTATGTCTTCTTGATTAAAAAGGATTGCTTCTATGGGAGGACGGCCAACATCCACCCTATAATGCGCAAAATTTCATTGGCCTCTTTTATTATAAATCTGAACTCATGTTCTAAAAAGATGGTAGTCACTTGCTTAACAGAAGAATGCTCAATATTGGAAAATTCTAGAAAAATCCTTTGTATGCAAGGATGCATGTGGATAAATTGTCTTTCAAGTTCAACTATGAGCAAAGATATAGCATCCGCAAGACTACTAGTTCTATGAAGAATAGACCCACCCATAGTGGGCAAAGTACCGGCACAAGTAAAGAAATCTTGAATAACTCCTTTTCCAATAATTTTACCACTACCAATCTGGAACTTTTTAGTGTGTAGAATAGTAGGTTCTTCATGAGGATTATCAAAAGTATCGAAGTTTCCCCCATTGTTACTACTATATTTTTCAACGATAACCTCCCCAGTTTCAGACATGATGGCAACAAACCGCACTAAGAACAAACACACAAGAGGCAAGCGGAAAGAGGCGAACAAAAGAGGGCGAAGAAAAGGCAAGGGTTTTCGAAAATCGTTTTAGAAGTGGGGGAGAGGAAAACGAGAGGCGAATGGCAAATAATGTAATACGAGGGAGAAGAGTTTATGATGGGTACTTGGTATGTCTTGACTTGGCGTAGATCTCCCCGGCAACGGCGCCAGAAATCCTTCTTGCTACCTCTTGAGCATGCGTTGGTTTTCCCTTATAGAGGAAAGGGTGATGCAGCAAAGTAGCATAAGTATTTCCCTCAGTTTTGAGAACTAAGGTATCAATCCAGTAGGAGACAACGCACAAGTCACCTAGTACCTACACAAACAATCAAGAACCTTGCAACCAACGCAATAAAGGGGTTGTCAATCCCTTCACGGTCACTCGCAAAAGTGAGATCTGGTAAAGATAGTAAAGTAAATATGTTTGGTATTTTTGTTGTATAGATTGGAAAGTAAAGATTGCAAAATAGTAAATGAGATGCGATGTAAATAAACAAGATGCAATATAATAAGAAAGAGACCCGGGCGCCATAGATTTCACTAGTGGATTCTCTCAAGATAGCATGTATTACAGTGGATGGACAAATTACTGTCGAGCAATTGATAGAAAAGCGCATAGTTATGAAGATATCTAAGGCAATTATCATGAATATAGGCATCACGTCCGTGTCAAGTAGATCGAAACGATTCTGCATCTACTACTATTACTCCACACATCGACCGCTATCCAGCATGCATCTAGAGTATTAAGTTCATAAGAGCAGAGTAACGCATTAAGCAAGATGACATGATGTAGAAGGATAAACTCAAGCAATATTATATAAACCCCATCTTTTTATTATCGATGGCAACAATACAATACGTGCCTTGCTGCCCCTACTGTCACTTGGAAAGGACACCGCAAGATTGAACCCAAAGCTAAGCACTTCTCCCATTGCAAGAAAGATCAATCTAGTAGGCCAAACTAAACCGATAATTTGAAGAGACTTGCAAAGATATCAAATCATGCATATAAGAATTTAGAGAAGAACCAAATAATATTCATAGATAATCTTGTTCATAAACCCACAATTCATTGGATCTCAGCAAACACACCACAAAAGAGTATTACATCGAATAGATCTCCAAGAACATCAAGGAGAACTTTGTATTGAGAATCAAAGAGATAGAAGAGGCCATCTAGCTAATAACTATGGACCCAAAGGTCTGTGGTAAACTACTCACACTTCATCAGAGAGGCTATGGTGTTGATGTAGAATCCCTCCGTGATCGATTCCCCCTCTGGTAGATCGCCGGAAAAGGCCCCAAGATGGGATCTCACAGGTGTAGAAGGTTGCGGCGGTGGAAAAGTGGTTTCGGGGCTCTCTGTGATGTTTCGAGGGTATAAGAGTATATATAGGCGAAAGAAGTACGTCGGTGGAGCTACGAGGGGCCCACAAGGGTGGGGGCGTGCCTACCCCCTGGGCGCGCCCTCTTGCCTCGTGGCCGCCTCGTGGAGCTCCAGACTTCGACTCCAAGTCTTCTGGATTGCTTTCGGTCCAAGAAAGATCATCGCGAAGGTTTCATTCCGTTTGGACTCCGTTTGCTATTCCTTTTCTGTGAAACTCTAAAATAGTCAAAAAAATAGAAACTGGCACTGGGCCTCCGGTTAATAGGTTAGTCACAAAAATAATATAAAAGAGCATATTAAAGCCCATTAAACATCCAAAATAGATAGTATAATAGCATGGAACAGTAAAAAATTATAGATATGTTGGAGACGTATCAGTGGGTCGTCCTCGATGAGCCCTTCTAGAGCGATGGAAAACAAATGCTCTTGTTGAACGCCGACATCGGCCGCTTCCACCACAGAAAGCTCCCACTGCCCAGTGACCACTACGTCGTGGCGACCACCCATGGTGGCTACTTTGTGTTGGCCGGCAAATGCCCTCCTCACACGGCCAGCGGCCTCCACCCTCTCACCAGCGTCGTAGTCCGCTTCACGACACGCGTGCCCGCCCTGGTTGGGCTCACCGACGTCGTCTTCAACGACAGCTTTCTACTCAAGCTCGTCCTGATCAGCAACTCGTCTCGCACGCATTACACGGTCTGCCCCGACAGCAGGGGTTTCACCATCCACGAGAGCGCGGCAGACTATGATCTCCTACTCAAGGCGGCCGTAGGTGGCGGCGTCTATGTGCACGTCATCGGACCTGCCGTGGGTCCTGTTCTATTCAAGTTCGTGAAGACCAACGATTTTGACCCTGACAAGTTCTTCTCCGGATACGTGAACAATGACCGGGGTTTCCTGGTTGGGATGGTCGAGCATATTGTATGATCGAAAGTATGTCTAGAGGGGGTGATTAGACTACTTGACCAAATAAAAATATAACATTTTCCCAATTTTAGTTGTGGATAGATTTTAGCAATTAGCACAAATCAAGCAATCAAACTACACATGCAATTCTAAGAGTATAAAAGTGAAAAGTAAAACATTGCATATGAAGGTAAAGGAAAGGGTTTGGAGAAGGCAAACACAATGGAGACACGGAGATTTTTGGCATGGTTCCAATAGGTGGTGCTATTGTACGTCCACGTTGATGGAGACTTCAACCCATGAAGGGTAATGACCGCGCGAGTCCACGGAGGGCTCCACCCACGAAGGGTCCACGAAGAAGCAACCTTGTCTATCCCACCATGGCCATCGCCCATGGAGGACTTGCCTCACTCGGGTAGGTCTTCACGAAGTAGGCGATCTCCTTGCCCTTACAAACTTCTTGGTTCAACTCCACAACATGTCGGAGGCTCCCAAGCGACACCTGACCAATCTAGGAGACACCACTCTCCAAAAGGTAGTAGACGGTGTGTTGATGATGAACTCCTTGCTCTTGTTCTTCAAATGATAATCTCCCCAATACTCAACTCTCTCTCTCTATCAGATTTGGCTATGGTGGAAGAGTGATTTGAGTGGAAAGCAACTTGGGGAAGGCTAGAAATCAAGGTTCAAATGGTAGGAATGGAATCTCTTGGCCTCAACATATTAGTAGGTGGCTCTCTCTCATAAAATGAATGCTGGAAGTGTAGGCACGTTCTGATGGCTCTCTCACAAATGGAGAAGGGGGTGGAGGACTATATATAGCCTCCACACAAAATCCAACCGTTACACACATTTGACTCACCTCGGTGGGACCGAATGGTTAAACTCGATGGCACCAATCAGTTCAAAAATGTGAACGTTAGGAATCGTGGTGGGGCTGACTAGAACAACTCAGTGGGACTGATATGCAAGGGCTTTGGGCAAACATCATCCCGGTGATTCCTATTGCATCAACTCGGTGGGACCGAAGTGAAGCAATGAGCAACAGAGAATATGTCACGCCAACTCGATGAAACCGAATGCATAACTCGGTGAGACCGAAATAAATGCAATAAGTCACAGAGCGCTGCATCTCGGTGGGACCGAGATCCGTATCGGTGAGACCGAACTGTTAGGGTTTCTAGTAGTGGCTATGTCATGTGAACTCGGTGGCTCCGGATAGATAGAATCGGTGGGGCCGAGTTGGAGTTTTGGGTTTGGACAAATTTGGATGGAGAAAGTGACTGGGGGTTTTGGAGCAATATCACGAAGCACTTGATCAAGTAAGCCATTAAGCAACACCTCATCCCCTTTTAATAGTATTGGCTTTCCTATGGACTCAATGTGATCTTGGATCACTAAAATAAAGATGAAGAGTCTTGAGATTTTGCCAATATTTGTCCTTAGCATTTTGAGGGGTCCACATGTTAGGGAACGTAGCATGCAATTTCAAAAAAATTCTTACGATCACGCAAGATCTATCTAGGAGATGCATAACAACGAGACAGGGAGAGTGTGTCCACGTACCCTCGTAGAACGAACGTGGAAGCGTTAGGTTAACGCGGTTGATGTAGTCGAATGTCTTCACGATCCAACCGATCCAAGTACCGAACGTAGTGCACCTCCGTGTTCAGCACACGTTCAGCTCGATGACGTCCCTCGAGCTCTTGATCCAGTAGAGGGTCGAGGGAGAGTTCTGACAGAACGACAGCGTGGTGACGATGATGGTGATGTGATCCGCGCAGGGCTTCACCTATGAAGGAAATTAGTGAGGAAGCTAATGATAATGATCATGAAACTTCAGAACAAGATACTACTGAACCTCGTAGATCAACCAGAGTAAGATCCGCGCCAGAGTGGTACGGTAATCCAGTTCTGGAAGTCATGCTACTAGATCATGATGAACCTACGAACTATGAAGAAGCGATGGTGAGCCCAGATTCCGCAAAGTGGCTTGAAGCCATGAAATCTGAGATGGGATCCATGTATGAGAACAAAGTATGGACTTTGGTTGACTTGCCCGATGATCGGCAAGCAATTGAGAATAAATGGATCTTCAAGAAAAAGACTGACGCTGACGGTAATGTTACTGTCTATAAAGCTCGACTTGTCGCAAAAGGTTTTTGACAAGTTCAAGGGGTTGACTACGATGAGACCTTCTCACCCGTAGCGATGCTTAAGTCTGTCCGAATCATGTTAGCAATTGCCACATTTTATGATTATGAAATTTGGCAGATGGATGTTAAAACTGCATTCCTGAATGGATTTCTAGAAGAAGAGTTGTATATGATGCAACCAGAAGGTTTTGTCAATCCAAAGGGAGCTAACAAAGTGTGCAAACTCCAGCGTTCCATCTGTGGACTGGTGCAAGCATCTCGGAGTTGGAATATACACTTTGATGAGTTGATCAAAGAATATAGTTTTATACAGACTTGCGGTGAAGCCTGTATTTACGAGAAAGTGAGTGGGAGCACTACAGCATTTCTGATAAGTATATGTGAGTGACATATTGTTGATCGGAAATAATGTAGAATTATTCTGTAAAGCATAAAGGAGTGTTTGAAAGGAGTTTTTCAAAGAAAGACCTCGGTGAAGCTGCTTACATATTGAGCTTCAAGATCTATAGAGATAGATCAAGACGCTTGATAAGTTTTTCCAATGAGTACATACCTTGACAAGATTTTGAAATAGTTCAAAATGGAACAGTCAAAGGAAAAGTTTCTTGCCTGTGTTACAAGGTGTGAAGTTGAGTAAGACTCAAAAGCCCGACCACGGCAGAAGATAGAAAGAGAATGAAAGTCATTCCCTATGCCTCAGTCATAGGCTCTATAAAGTATGCCATGCTGTGTACCAGATCTATTGTATACCCTACACTGATTTTGGCAAGGGAGTACAATAGTGATCTAGGAGTAGATCACTGGACAGCGGTCAAAATTATCCTTAGTGGAATAAGGATATGTTTCTCGATTATGGAAGTGAAAAAAGGGGTTCGTCGTAAACAGTTACGCCGATGCAAGTTTTGACACTAATCTAGATGACTCTAAGTCTCGATCTAGATACATATTGAAAGTGGGAGCAATTAGCTAGAGTAGCTCTGTGCATAGCATTGTTGATATAGATATTTGCAAAATACTTACGGATCTGAATGTGACAGACCCGTTGACTAAAATTATCTCACAAGCAAAACATGATCACACCTTAGTACTCTTTGGGTGTTAATCACATAGCAATGTGAACTAGATTACTGAATCTAGTAACCCTTTGGGTGTTGGTCACATATCGATGTGAACTATGGGTGTTAATCACATGATGATGTGAACTATCGATGTTAATCACATGGTGATGTGATCTAGATTATTGACTTTAGTGCAAGTGGGAGACTGAAGGAAATATGCCCTAGAGGCAATAATAAAGTTATTATTTATTTCCTTATATCATGATAAATGTTTATTATTCATGCTAGAATTGTATTAACCGGAAACATAATACATGTGTGAATACATAGACAAACAAAGTGTCACTAGTATGCCTCTACTTGACTAGCTCGTTAATCAAAGATGGTTATGTTTCCTAGCCATGGACAAAAGAGTTGTTATTTCATTAACGAGATCACATCATTAGTTGAATGATCTGATTGACATGACCCATTCCATTAGCTTAGCACCGGATCGTTTAGTATGTTGCTATTGCTTTCTTCATGACTTATACATGTTCCTATGACTATGAGATTATGCAACTCCCATTTGCCGGAGGAACACTTTGGGTGCTACCAAACGTCATAACGTAACTGGGTGATTATAAAGGAGCATTACAGGTGTCTCCAAAGGTAGATGTTGGGTTGGCGTATTTCGAGATTAGGATTTGTCACTCCGATTGTCGGAGAGGTATCTCTGGGCCCTCTCGGTAATGCACATCACATAAGCCTTGCAAGCATTGCAACCAATGAGTTAGTTGCGAGATGATGTATTACGAAACGAGTAAAGAGACTTGCCGGTAACGGGATTGAACTAGGTATTGGATACCAATGATCGAATCTCGGGCAAGTAACATACCGATGACAAAGGGAACAACGTATGTTGTTATGCGGTCTGACTGATAAAGATCTTCGTAGAATATGTAGGAGCCAATATGGGCATCCAGGTCCCGCTATTGGTTATTCACCAGAGACATGTCTCGGTCATGTCTACATTGTTCTCAAACCGTAGGGTCCGCACGCTTAAGGTTTCGATGACAGTTATATTATGAGTTTATGAGTTTTGATGTACCAAAGGAGTTCGGGGTCCCGGATGAGATCGGGGACATGACGAGGAGTCTCGAAATGGTCGAGACGTAAAGATCGATATATTGGACGACTATATTCGGACATCGGAAAGGTTCCGAATGATTCGGGTATTTTTCGGAGTACCGGAGAGTTACGGGAATTCGCCGGGAGAAGTATTGGGCCTTGATGGGCTTTAGTGGGAAGAGGAGAAAGGGCCTGCTGCGCCCCCCCCCCCCTCCCCTCTAGTCCGAATTGGACTAGGGAAAAGGGGGCCGGCCACCTCTCCTTCTCCTCCACTTCCTTCTCCCTTCCTCCCCTCTTGGTGGACTCCTACTAGGACTTGGAGTCCTAGTAGGACTCCCCATCCTGGCCGCACCTTTGCCTTGGCCGGCCTCCTCCTCCTTCATCCTTTATATACTGAGGCAAGGGGCACCCCATGGACACACAAGTTGATCATTGAGATCGTTCCTTAGCCGTGTGCGGTGCCCCCTGCCACCATATTCCACCTCGATCATATCGTTGTACTGCTTAGGCGAAGCCCTGCGTCGGTAGAACATCAAGATCGTCACCACGCCGTCGTGCTGACGAAACTCCTCCCCAAAGCTTTGCTGGATCGGAGCCCGGGGATCGTCATCGAGCTGTACGTGTGCTAAGAACTCGGAGGTGCCGGAGTAACGGTGCTTGGATCGGTCGGATCGGGAAGACGTACGACTACTTCCTCTACGTTGTGTCAACGCTTCCGCAGTCGGTCTGCGTAGGTACGTAGACAACACTCTCCCCTCTCGTTGCTATGCATCACCATGATCTTGAGTGTGCGTAGGAAATTTTTTTGAAATTACTACGAAACCCAACAACCTAAGCACTACGACAATATGACCGGAGGAGTAAACTATGGAGGGGGGCACCACACACGGCTAAGAGAAATCTTGGTGTGCCTTTTGGGTGCCCCCTGCCCCCGTATATAAAGGGGGGAGGAGGAGGTGGCCGGCCCAAGGGGGGCGCGCCAAGGGGGAGTCCTACTAGGACTCCTAGTCCAAGTAGGATTCGGCCCCCCTCATTACGATCAACGGAAAGGGGAAAGGGGAAAGGAGGGAGAGGGAGAAGGAAAGGGGGGCCGCGCCCCCCACCCCTTGTCCAATTCGGATTGGGCTTGTGGAGGGGGGAGCCACCTCCTGTGGCAGACTCCCTCTCTCCACTATGGCCCAATAGGCCCATTAACTTTCCCGTGGGGTTCCGGTAGCCTCCTGGTACTCCGAAAAATCCCCGAACCTTATCGTAACCATTCCGGTATCCGTATATAAACTTCCAATATATCAATCTTTACCTCTCGACCATTTTGAGACTCCTCGTTGTGACACTCTATAATTTTTATTTGGTTTTTATCAAAAACTTTGTGGTTTTTGAGGAGAGGCCTTTTTAAAAAATTTCTTTTTTAGAAAAACCTTCCACTTAAAAACTTCCTTTGCTGTGGCAAGGATTTATTTTTTTTGCAAACCTTAGTGTTTGATCTTTTGAAACTTCTTCTCTGTTGGTTCTCTCTCAAATTTAATTTTTTTAGTTTAAATTGTTTTCTTTTAAAATGAAACTATATGAAAATTTGGGGATTTTCATACCTTGGAACCACCCTTGACTTTGCATTGTTCCCATGTGGTAAAACCCCTCCAAAACCTCCCCTACACCTTGTGATCAACCTAAGTCCTCTGTCCCAACTAATCCAAACAAGTTTTGGATTTTATTCTAATTATTTTTCCTCTCAAAACAAATCTGATAATTATTTGGAGCCTGAGGGATTTTCAAAGCAAGTACCATATTGCATTTGAGTTTTGACCTCAAACCAACTCTCCTGGGTAGTCCTTTGTACCCACAACCCAGAACCATCTTGATCCACCCCTCCTCTTTTCAAAATTTTCAAAATTTAGTCTCTGCAAGTTTGGACCATATTTGCCAAATTTGATGAAATTCATATCTACACTTCCCCAAAAATTCCACCAAAATTCAGGCAGCCTACTTGAGCAATGAGAAGCCACTCCACCAAGTTTCAGCTCAAGGAAAAAATCCCTAGATGCCAATTTCATTCTGTCGAACACCTTGCATGCACTGCTGCTGTTCAAAATTCAGAAAAATTCAGTCTCAGTGTCATTTGCGTTCGTCAGTTCCCCTCACGCGTAGACAGTGCACTTGGCACGTTCCTCGCAGCCTCTCCCTCCTGTCCGGAGCTTCACACGCGTGCGTGGAGCCTTCCTGGCGTCGGTAGCAGCGAGCCTCGCCGGCGTTGGGAGCTTCTGCGGTGGCTGCACCTCCCGTGGCGGCCAACAAGGGCCCGGGCCCTCTCGCCACGCCACCCGGCGCCGCCCAAGGCCCCTTGGCTCTCCGCGTGTCCCTGCCGTGCCAGCGCACGCCCGTGGCACCGTCGCCGTGGCCCGGCAAGCACGGAACATGCTCCCTGCCGCCGACGTGCCGCGCCACCCCGTTCTGTCGAGCTCACCCTCAGCACCAAGTCCCAGCCCGTTTAGCGCCTAAATGGGACCGGTGGACCTCAACGACGAAGCCCAAGCCCCTAATCCCCCTGCACATCACCGGCTCCGCCGTAATCACTCGCCGGAGATCCCCGTTCACGGCAACCGCCTCGGGCTGCCTATAAAAAGGGCCCCCGAGCTCACCCTCATGCACGCCTCATCCCCACTCCTCACCAACGCCACGCCAGGCCACTAGGGGGACCCCGAGGAGGTCTTCGCCCTCAACTCCGGCCGCCCCGATCCGCCTCGGCCGCCACCTCGATTCGCTCCGGTGAGGCCACCTCCGGCGCCCAAACCCCGTCCGTTACCCTCTCTAGCTACCAGGAGCCTAACCCCCTCGTCAATTTGATCTTTGCAGCCCTCTCCGACGAGTCCCTCGACCACCCGAGCCGCCGTCCGCCGGAGCAAAGCTCGCCGTCGACGTGGTACTCGCCGGCGACCACCACCACCACCAATCGACGCGGAAGGGTGCCCTGAGCACGGAGGTATCCTCCGATCCCCCTGCCTCGCCGTGGATCGCCGCCGGCGACCACCGCGGCTCTCGGGCACCGGCGAGATCTGCCGCCCCGTTCATATTTTCAAACCTGACAAGCGGGACCCGCTGTCAGCCTCTCTGTCCTTCCTAAACGAAGCGTTTTCTGAAAACGTCTTCTGCCAAATACGCTTTCCCTTTTGGATGGCGTAGTTTCTGCCGAAACGTTTTCTGTTTTTATAAGCTAGCCCCTGGAAACTTTCTGTTTGATTACAGATGAGTCCCTGGGCTAAAACCTTTATAACTTGTAAGCAGAGAAGTATTTTTGATTGATTATTTTTCTGTTCTCTTTAAAATTTTGTCTAGTTTTTTATCATATTTATTTGAAAAATATTTGGTATACTTTCTATGCACTCCTTGGTATTTACGATAGCGCATAAATTTTCTTTATACCGTAGATACCGAAGGAGGTGACGGAGCCGCGAACTTCACCGAGCTAGGCTCCGACTACTCTGAACCAGGCAAGCATGTTTGAACTTTTGATATGATGAGTGTCTTGGCATGTTTTGCATTTAGTTAGTTTCATGGCATGTTGATAAGCATATCGATGAGCGTTATTTTATGCGATAATGAGGTAAGTGAGTTCGATGATCCATAAGTGGATGAATGGCCATGTGTTGGCATGAGGATGGGTGAGATGGCAGTGTTGTAGCATGCCAGTCTCATGCCGGACTATGTGACTTCAGTGTCAAACCGTGTCGGTCCAGTTCCTCTCATTTTCTTCCCTGTACTACCACATGTTTTCCGCAAGGAATATGGTTTAGTAAGTTGCAAACCGCTTTTCTGGTACACACCAAAAGGAGAGTCCGTGATGATGGTTCCATGGCCCTGGATTAAAGCCAGTCATCCGGTCAGGGGGCATGGGTGTTTCCGGTTGGGACCGAGAGGGGGGCACCCCTTAGAGCGCGCGTATATAAATTTGATCCCATGCTATTCGAGATTGTGATCTCCCCGTCTCAAAAGTTTTTCTTGGACGATGTCTAGGGTGATTCCTAGCATCGAGAGGTAGGATGGGTGTGTACTGGTTAGCTGTGTTTTCTTTCGAAATACCGTAAACGGAACTAGTCCTTCGTGACTACGGAAATCCGTTGGCTGTGGGAATAATTTTGTACAAACTCTGCAGAGTCATATATCCCTCCAAATCATCTATTCCATGTCCAAATTCGTATTATCTTGTCTAACAATGACAGTTTTGATGACAGAGACTCCGGTGATTCGCATGAGTGCTAATTCCGGTTAAATGAATATTCCTGTGGATGGACTAACCCATTTATTCTCATGAATTAAATGTTTATTATGAGTATTGTTTACTTGTGAATCAAAGCCCTTTCTGTGATGTCGCCCCGACGTCCGACTGTGGCATTTTTTTAAGCCCTTTCTGTGATGTCGCCCCGACGTCCGACTGTGGCATTTTTTTAAGCCCTTTCTGTGATGTCGCCCCGACGTCCGACTGTGGCATTTTTTTAAAAGCCCTTTCTGTGATGTCGCCCCGACGTCCGACTGTGGCATTTCTTTTAAAGCCCTTTCTGTGATGTCGCCCCGACGTCCGACTGTGGCATTTCTTTTAAAGCCCTTTCTGTGACGTCGCCCCGACGTCCGACTGAGGTATTTCTTTTTAAGCCCTTTATGTGGTGTCGCTAAGACGCCCGACTGTGGCATCTTTTTCCTCATATTTATTTGTTCACCTTTCGAGGCGTCGCTTCAGACACCCGATCGGTAATTATTTATGTTCTGTTGGGATTTCAGGCGGACTACCGCCGTTTCCCTTTTACTTACCTTGTTATGCTAATTTTGAATGTACATTGGTGAATTTATTCATGACGCATCCATGCATGCATTTGTTATATCTTACGTCCGAACTGTCTTGCGAGTACTTTCAAAGTACTCACTGGCTTGTTGATTTGGCCAGATGCTGACGAAGGCGATCTCATGGATGAAGAGTTTGATAGCGAGTCCGACACTTAGAGGAGTCCCAGTCAGTCTCGTACGACCCTGGATTTGGTCACTGTTTTATATCCGCTTCCGCTACCAAATAAATTCATCGAGCCTCACCTCGACGCTCGACGAGATGATAGACTTAGAGTCTTGTATTTCTCTCCCCGCTGTGTTTTTCCACCACCGCCCTATCCTCGAGTCAGTAGTATGTCTCCACACCACTGTGTCATGTCCGCCATTATGTATAATTATTGGCGTGCTTGTAATAATTTGGTTGAGCAACCGCAGTTCGACCCTGTAATATATTTTATGCTACTGGCTTATTGTATCAAGAAATTGTCTACCAGTGAGGAGGATTTCTCTCATACTGGACTCAAAAGACTGGTTTCTCAATAAATATTTTTATTGGAAAACCGGTCGTGACAAGCTTGGTATCAGAGCCAGGCTGACTGTAGGAAGCCACTAGGTGCGATCGCTAATTAGTTATTAGCATGATAGAGCTAATTTATATTTTTGCAATTGTAGTCATTTTCTGTCAGTCAGCATAAATTTATGATCTAACCCTGCAGAATTTTTGCCTACTTTTGTAGATGGCCGACAACAGCTGCGAGTCTCAGACCTTCGCCAATGTGCCCGATGGGTTCGTCAAGCTTCTTTCTTTCATCGTTCAGGTCGCGATGGGGCCATCCGTGCGCCCAGTCTTCACACTCTGCCAGCACCGAGTCAACGACAGTCTGACCATGCACCAGGCCGCGGTGCAGTTCAAGGGAGGGCGTGGTGAGTTACGCCGCTTCCGGTTCATGGGAAGAGCCATGCCTACGGAGAGGCATGCTATGCAGATGGCAGCCCGCGAGGCGATAGCTCGTCTCAGGGATGTCCTTCCCGTGATGAAGACTCGTCGTTACCGTTATCTTCCGTGCCATGTGCCTTACACCTGTCACTACGCATACTCCTGCCCCAGAGGAGAACGAGACGAGGCTTTTGAGATGCTCATTGAGTATCTCCGGGCCCTGGAGGCAGCCTTCGACAACCTGGTGGACGACTTCGTAGCTACCCGCATGGACTCAGTCCATGGCTGTGCTGCCAACAGGAGGGAGCTCCTACCCATCGCTCCGCCACTGACTTTGGTCTCGTCCTCAGCATCTTATACGCCTACTCGTCGCCTGCCTTCTACCGAAGAATTCAACCAAGTCATTGCACCCACTTCAGCGCGCACTGCACCACCCTTCGCGCCCGCTCCTGTACGTGTTGCTCCGCCCCTGGCAACCGCTCCGTCCACTCTGCGCAACACTACACGTATGGAGCCCATTAGCGAGGAGGAAGTCGAGTCCCCAACCTCGCTACGCCTCGCCCTCGGCAGGGCAAAGGAGGTCGTCAACATCTCTGCCTGAGTACGCTTAGCTGCCATGTATTGTACCGCTTTGTAAGATATGTACATAGGTTGTGAGAAGTAGCCTGTTTGCGCATCATGTAGGATCTGGAGAAGTGCACTAGCCTAAATAACATGTCAGGATTATGTACGCATATCCTGAGTGATGTATTGTATAATTACCGCCCGCGTGTAAGATATGTAATGAGCAGTCCTTCTCCGTGCGCAAGTCGATTTGTTTTCTTAAGTAAGCTGAGTTATTTAATTCAATTTGCCAGCTTTATGCATTTATGGTTTTGTTTTGCGACTCTTTCCGCTTTTCTTATGAGTTTTACAAAAATATATCCCCAGAGTGAAAAATGTCTCGTCCTTGGACACGTTCCATGCCAACTCCACCAGAGGAAAATTATGATACACAACCCAACAACGAGTTCACTCAGGGACAGTCAAGCCAACAGGGCAGTGAATCGGCACTTTCACAAATGTGCCGCCTTTATGAGCAGAGTCAGCAACAACATCGTGAGATGATGAACCAAGTCATCAACATGGGGAATCATCATGGACAGTATCAGCAGCATTCCAAGTTATCTGAGCTACAGAAGACACGTCCTCAAACATTTTCTCACACTGACAAGCCTCTTGAAGCCGAGGACTGGCTTCGAGATATGGAGAGGAAATTAATTATTGCAAAATGTTCAGATCTCGAGAAAGTACTATATGCTCCACACTATCTCACAGGAGCAGCCGCATCGTGGTGGGAGAATTTTCTGCACATGCATCCCAACGAAATGACATAACCTGGGATGATTTCAAGGAAGGTTTCCGTGGTGCACATATTCCTAAGAGTATTATGAAAATCAAGAAGAGAGAATTCGATGACCTCAAACAAAGGAACATGACAGTGTCAGATTACAACAGTCAATTTACCCTATTATCCCGCTACGCCAATGAGGAGCGTATGACTGAAATCAAGAAGATGGAGAAATTCCTTGACGGTCTGGCGCCCGCGCTTAAATGCCAACTGGTCGTGCACACTTTTCCTGATTTTAAAACACTGGTGGACAAAGCCATTACTCTGGAAAATGAGAGACGCAGTCTGGAAGATATCCGCAAGCGAAAAAGGGACCAGACTAATCACGCTCGCAATCACCGAAGCAAGACAGATTTTCAAAAGGGTGGGACACACAAATTCACATCCAATGTCTCACGCCCAATCAAGAATTTTCATGCAAGGGACAAGGAATTCACCTATCGCCCCGGCGTTACTTGTTACGCTTGTGGAGAAGAAGGGCACTATGCCAAACAGTGCCCCAAGCCAAGGAGTTCAACCCCAAAGCCGAACAACGGCGGCAATAATTCAGCGCCCAAGCGAAACAATTTCAATCCCAACAATAACCACAGGAAGGGTCATCTGAACCACGTAACCAAAGAGGAGGCACAAAATGCTCCGGATATCGTACTCGGTACGTTTCCTGTCAACACAATACCTGCAATGGTTTTGTTTGATTCTGGAGCTTCTCACTCTTTCATTTCGAAAAGTTTTGCTTTGCAAAATAATTTTTCGATGCTTCCTTTGGAGAAATCCATGATCATCAAGTCCCCTGGGATTCAGCAAGTTTCTCAGAATTACTGTCAGAATGTGGTCATTGAGTTCGAAGGATTGGAGTTTCACGCAAATCTTATTGTATTGGAAAATAAAGGACTGGATGTCATCCTAGGGATGGATTGGCTAACCACCAATAAAGGTTTTATCGACTGTTTCAACAGGACCGTGATTCTCACACACCACCAAGGGAAGACAATAAGAGTATCAGCCAAGGAAGGAAAAAGACCCCGGCAACCGAGATTAAATAAGGTGGACGTTTCTGAGCTAAACAAGGTTCCAGTAGTGTGTGAATTTCCAGATGTATTCCCTGAAGAGCTGCCAGGCATGCCACCAGACCGAGAAATAGAATTCCGCATTGAGCTAGCACCAGGAACCGCCCCCATATACAAGAAACCATACAGAATGGCACCATCCGAGTTGGTCGAGTTGAAGAAGCAAATAAAGGAATTACTGGAAAAAGGATACATTCGAGCCAGCTCCTCACCTTGGGGATCACCAATTTTATTTGCCAAAAAGAAGGATGGAACGCTGAGATTGTGTATTGACTATCGAGCACTTAACATGGTCACAGTCAAAAACAAATACCCGATGCCAAGGATAAACGATTTGTTTGATCAACTTGCTCAGGCCAAAGTATTCTCAAAAATTGACTTAAGGTCAGGATACCATCAATTGAAGGTACGAACGGAAGATATCCCCAAGACAGCCTTCACCTCCAGATATGGACTGTACGAGTTCACAGTGATGCCTTTTGGATTAACTAACGCCCCAGCATATTTTGTTCACCTCATGAACAAAGTATTTATGAAGTTTATGGACAAATTCGTCGTGGTATTCATCGACGATATTCTGGTATACTCCAAAACACCAGAAGAGCACGCAGAACATCTCAGGATTGTGCTAGGAGAGCTAAGAAAACACAAATTGTATGCCAAGTTCAGCAAGTGCGAATTTTGGCTAAGACAAGTAGGTTTTCTAGGCCACGTGCTGACTCAAGACGGTATCGCAGTGGACCCAGAGAAAGTCAAGGCCGTACTTGACTGGAAATCACCAGCCAGCGTAACGGACATACGGAGTTTCTTGGGAATGGCAGGATATTACCGCAGATTTATTGAAGGATTTTCCACCATAGCCAAGCCTATGACACAGTTGCTCAAGAAAGATAAGAAGTTTGAGTGGACAGAAGCCTGCGAGAAAAGTTTCCAAGAGCTAAAGCGGAAGTTAACAACAGCACCGGTATTAATTGTACCCGACATACACAAGAATTTTGAAGTATATTGTGACGCGTCCAGAAAGGGTCTCGGATGCGTGTTGATGCAAGAAGGCAAGGTTGTCGCCTACGCTTCAAGGCAACTTCGCAAGCATGAGGAAAATTATCCCACTCATGACTTAGAAATGGCAGCAGTTATTCATGCACTCAAGGAATGGAGGCATTTCTTACTTGGGAATCGATGTGAAATATATACGGATCACAAAAGTCTCAAATATATTTTCACGCAGCCAGAACTAAATTTACGGCAACGACGCTGGTTGGAATTGGTAAAGGATTATGATGTTGGGATCCATTACCATCCAGGGAAAGCAAATGTAGTGGCCGATGCCCTGAGTCGGAACCCCAGCTCCGACGGAAACTATCTGCACAGCTTGAGGCCCGAATTCCATCAAGAATTTGCCAAGCTCAACTTGATAATGGTAGCAGAAGGCACCATATCAAACTTGGAAATACAACCCAACCTTGTGGAGAAAATTAAAGAAGCTCAGCCCGGTCACCCCAGCATTGAAGGAATTAAAAGAAAGTTGAATATGGGCAAGGCCTCGGAATTCGTCATAGATAATGAAGGAATATTATGGTACGGAGAAAGGCTATGCGTGCCAAACATAGAAGACCTTAAACAGCAAATTTTAGCTGAAGCACACACCACTCCATATTCGATCCACCCTGGAGGAACCAAAATGTATAAGGATATTCAGGAAAGATTTTGGTGGCACGGTATGAAGAGGGACATAGCCGCCTTCATTGCATGTTGCGACTCATGTCAACGCATAAAAGCTGAACATCAGAGACCAGCCGGACTACTGCAACCTAACAAAATACCTGAGTGGAAATGGGATGAAATAGGGATGGATTTTATTGTCGGACTACCTCGGTCACGACACGGGAATGATGCCATATGGGTCATCACTGACAGGTTGACCAAAGTGGCACACTTTATTCCAGTGAAGACAACCTACACCACTCAGAGGCTTGCCAGGATTTATCTTTCCCGCATAGTTTGTCTGCACGGTGTCCCGAAGACTATAATATCCGACAGAGGCACTCAGTTCGTCTCAAGATTTTGGGAGCATTTACAACAGGCTCTGGGAACCCAACTAGCCTTCAGTACCGCATACCATCCACAGACTGATGGACAAACAGAACGCGTAAACCAGGTTTTAGAAGACATGCTGAGAGCATGTGTCCTCACATATGGAACCAGTTGGGAAGAAAGCCTGCCATACGCCGAGTTCGCGTATAACAATAGCTACCAGGCCAGCCTACAAATGGCACCATTTGAGGCTTTATACGGACGAAGATGTCGTACCCCGTTAAATTGGTCAGAGACCGGGGACAGCCGCATCTTCGGGCCAGACATGCTCAGAGAAGCCGAGGAAAAGGTCAAGCTAATCAGAGACCGACTTAAGACCGCTCAAAGTCGACAGAAGAGTTATTATGATCAGAAACATCGTAGGGTCAGCTTCGAACCCGGTGAGTTCGTATACCTGAGAGTGTCCCCGATGAGAGGATTGCAACGGTTTAAGATTAAAGGAAAGTTAGCACCAAGATTCATTGGACCATTCTGCATAGTGGCACGAAGAGGCACTGTAGCCTACCAGCTAGACTTACCCGAAGACTTGTCCGACATTCACGACGTGTTCCACGTCTCTCAATTAAGGAAGTACGTAAGCAACCCAGAGAAACAAGTATCCCATGAAAACATTGATGTGCAGCCAGACCACACTTATCGAGAACGTCCCATAAGAATATTAGAGGAATCTGAAAGGAGGACCCGACAGAAGACCATCAAGTTTTTCAAAGTCCAGTGGAGCAATCACACCGACAGTGAAGCAACTTGGGAAAGCGAGGATTTTCTTCGGACTGAGCATCCACACCTATTTAAGGATCAGCTGAAATCTCGGGGACGAGATTTTTCCTAAGGGGGTAGGTGTTGTGACACTCTAAAATTTTTATTTGGTTTTTATCAAAAACTTTGTGGTTTTTGAGGAGAGGCCTTTTTAAAAATTTTCTTTTTCAGAAAAACCTTCCACTTAAAAACTTCCTTTGCTGTGGCAAGGATTTTTTTTTTGCAAACCTTAGTGTTTGATCTTTTGAAACTTCTTCTCTGTTGGTTCTCTCTCAAATTTAATTTTTTTAGTTTAAATTGTTTTCTTTTAAAATGAAACTCTATGAAAATTTGGGGATTTTCATACCTTGGAACCACCCTTGACTTTGCATTGTTCCCATGTGGTAAAACCCCTCCAAAACCTCCCCTACACCTTGTGATCAACCTAAGTCCTCTGTCCCAACTAATCCAAACAAGTTTTGGATTTTATTCTAATTATTTTTCCTCTCAAAACAAATCTGATAATTATTTGGAGCCTGAGGGATTTTCAAAGCAAGTACCATATTGCATTTGAGTTTTGACCTCAAACCAACTCTCCTGGGTAGTCCTTTGTACCCACAACCCAGAACCATCTTGATCCACTCCTCCTCTTTTCAAAATTTTCAAAATTTAGTCTCTGCAAGTTTGGACCAGATTTGCCAAATTTGATGAAATTCATATCTACACTTCCCCAAAAATTCCACCAAAATTCAGGCAGCCTACTTGAGCAATGAGAAGCCACTCCACCAAGTTTCAGCTCAAGGAAAAATCCCTAGATGCCAATTTCATTCTGTCGAACACCTTGCATGCACTGCTGCTGTTCAAAATTCAGAAAAGTTCAGTCTCAGTGTCGTTTGCGTTCGTCAGTTCCCCTCACGCATAGACAGTGCACTTGGCACGTTCCTCGCAGCCTCTCCCTCCTGTCCGGAGCTTCACACACGTGCGTGGAGCCTTCCTGGCGTCGGTAGCAGCGAGCCTCGCCGGCGTTGGGAGCTTCTGCGGTGGCTGCACCTCCCGTGGCGGCCAACAAGGGCCCGAGCCCTCTCGCCACGCCACCCGGCGCCGCCCAAGGCCCCTTGGCTCTCCGCGTGTCCCTGCCGTGCCAGCGCACGCCCGTGGCACCATCGCCGTGGCCCGGCAAGCACGGAACGTGCTCCCTGCCGCCGACGTGCCGCGCCACCCCGTTCCGTCGAGCTCACCCTCAGCACCAAGTCCCAGCCCGTTTAGCGCCTAAATGGGACCGGTGGACCTCAACGACGAAGCCCAAGCCCCTAATCCCCCTGCACATCACCAGCTCCGCCGTAATCACTCGCCGGAGATCCCCGTTCACGGCAACCGCCTCGGGCTGCCTATAAAGAGGGCCCCCGAGCTCACCCTCGTGCACGCCTCATCCCCACTCCTCACCAACGCCACGCCAGGCCACTAGGGGGACCCCGAGGAGGTCTTCCCCCTCAACTCCGGCCGCCCCGATCCGCCTCGGCCACCACCTCGATTCGCTCCGGTGAGGCCACCTCCGGCGCCCAAACCCCGTCCGTTACCCTCTCTAGCTACCAGGAGCCTAACCCCCTCATCAATTTGATCTTTGCAGCCCTCTCCGACGAGTCCCTCGACCACCCGAGCCGCCGTCCGCCGGAGCAAAGCTCGCCGTCGACGTGGTACTCGCCGGCGACCACCACCACCACCAATCGACGCGGAAGGGTGCCCTGAGCACGGAGGTACCCTCCGATCCCCCTGCCTCACCGTGGATCGCCGCTGGCGACCACCGCGGCTCTCGAGCACCGGCGAGATCTGCCGCCCCGTTCATATTTTCAAACCTGACAAGCGGGACCCGTTGTCAGCCTCTCTGTCCTTCCTAAACGAAGCATTTTCTGAAAACGTCTTCTGCCAAATACGCTTTCCCTTTTGGATGGCGTAGTTTCTGCCGAAACGTTTTCTGTTTTTATAAGCTAGCCCCTGGAAACTTTCTGTTTGATTACATATGAGTCCCTGGGCTAAAACCTTTATAACTTTTAAGCAGAGAAGTATTTTTGATTGATTCTTTTTCTGTTCTCTTTAAAATTTTGTCTAGTTTTTTATCATATTTATTTGAAAAAATTTGGTATACTTTCTATGCACTCCTTGGTATTTACGATAGCGCATAAATTTTCTTTATACCGTAGATACCGAAGGAGGTGACGGAGCCGCGAACTTCACCGAGCTAGGCTCCGACTACTCTGAACCAGGCAAGCATGTTTGAACTTTTGATATGATGAGTGTCTTGGCATGTTTTGCATTTAGTTAGTTTCATGGCATGTTGATAAGCATATCGATGAGCGTTATTTTATGCGATAATGAGGTAAGTGAGTTCGATGATCCATAAGTGGATGGATGAATGGCCATGTGTTGGCATGAGGATGGGTGAGATGGCAGTGTTGTAGCATGCCAGTCTCATGCCGGACTATGTGACTTCAGTGTCAAACCGTGTCGGTCCAGTTCCTCTCATTTTCTTCCCTGTACTACCACATGTTTTCCGCAAGGAATATGGTTTAGTAAGTTGCAAACCGCTTTTCTGGTACACACCAAAAGGAGAGGCCGTGATGATGGTTCCATGGCCCTGGATTAAAGCCAGTCATCCGGTCAGGGGGCATGGGTGTTTCCGGTTGGGACCGAGAGGGGGGCACCCCTTAGAGCGCGCGTATATAAATTTGATCCCATGCTATTCGAGATTGTGATCTCCCCGTCTCAAAAGTTTTTCTTGGACGATGTCTAGGGTGATTCCTAGCATCGAGAGGTAGGATGGGTGTGTACTGGTTAGCTGTGTTTTCTTCCGAAATACCGTAAACGGAACTAGTCCTTCGTGACTACGGAAATCCGTTGGCTGTGGGAATAATTTTGTACAAACTCTGCAGAGTCATATATCCCTCCAAATCATCTATTCCATGTCCAAATTCGTATTATCTTGTCCTAACAATGACAGTTTTGATGACAGAGACTCCGGTGATTCGCATGAGTGCTAATTCCGGTTAAATGAATATTCCTGTGGATGGACTAACCCATTTATTCTCATGAATTAAATGTTTATTATGAGTATTATTTACTTGTGAATCAAAGCCCTTTCTGTGATGTCGCCCCGACGTCCGACTGTGGCATTTTTTTCAAGCCCTTTCTGTGATGTCGCCCCGACGTCCGACTGTGGCATTTTTTAAGCCCTTTCTGTGATGTCGCCCCGACGTCCGACTGTGGCATTTTTTTAAAGCCCTTTCTGTGATGTCGCCCCGACGTCCGACTGTGGCATTTCTTTTAAAGCCCTTTCTGTGATGTCGCCCCGACGTCCGACTGTGGCATTTCTTTTAAAGCCCTTTCTGTGACGTCGCCCCGACGTCCGACTGAGGTATTTCTTTTTAAGCCCTTTATGTGGTGTCGCTAAGACGCCCGACTGTGGCATCTTTTCCTCATATTTATTTGTTCACCTTTCGAGGCGTCGCTTCAGACACCCGATCGGTAATTATTTATGTTCTGTTGGGATTTCAGGCGGACTACCGCCGTTTTCCTTTTACTTACCTTGTTATGATAATTTTGAATGTACATTGGTGAATTTATTCATGACGCATCCATGCATGCATTTGTTATATCTTACGTCCGAACTGTCTTGCGAGTACTTTCAAAGTACTCACTGGCTTGTTGATTTGGCCAGATGCTGACGAAGGCGATCTCATGGATGAAGAGTTTGATAGCGAGTCCGACACTTAGAGGAGTCCCAGTCAGTCTCGTGCGACCCTGGATTTGGTCACTGTTTTATATCCGCTTCCGCTACCAAATAAATTCATCGAGCCTCACCTCGACGCTCGACGAGATGATAGACTTAGAGTCTTGTATTTCTCTCCCCGCTGTGTTTTTCCACCATCGTCCTATCCTCGAGTCAGTAGTATGTCTCCACACCACTGTGTCATGTCCGCCATTATGTATGATTATTGGCGTGCTTGTAATAATTTGGTTGAGCAACCGCAGTTCGACCCTGTAATATATTTTATGCTACTGGCTTATTGTATCAAGAAATTGTCTACCAGTGAGGAGGATTTCTCTCATACTGGACTCAAAAGACTGGTTTCTCAATAAATATTTTTATTGGAAAACCGGTCGTGACACTCGTCATGTCCATGATCTCATCCGGGACTCCGAACAAACTTTGGTCACCAAAACAAATAACTCATAATACAAATTGTCATCGAACATTAAGAGTGCAGACCCTACGGGTTCGAGAACTATGTAGACATGACCGAGACACATCTCCGGTCAATAACCAATAGCGGAACATTGATGCTCATATTGGCTCCTACATATTCTACGAAGATCTTTATCGGTCAAACCGCATAACAACATACATCATTCCCTTTGTCATCGGTATGTTACTTGCCCAAGATTCGATCGTCGGTATCATCATACCAAGTTCAATCTCGTTACCGGCAAGTCTCTTTACTCGTTCCGTAATGCATCATCCCGCAACTAACTCATTAGTCACATTGCTTGCAAGGCTTATAGTGATGTGCATTACCGACAGGGCCCAGAGATACCTCTCCGATACTCAGAGTGACAAATCCTAATCTTGATCTATGCCAACTCAACAAACACCTTCGGAGACAGCAGTAGATCATCTTTATAATCACCCAGTTACGTTGTGACGTTTGATAGCACACAAGGTTGTAATGCCTGGACAATCATGCTACAGTAATCCCATGCTAATCATGCCACGTCACCTCGATTACTGTTGCTAACCTCGCAATGATTCGAAACCATTTCAAATTTAAATTCTAAATAAGTCAAATGACAAAAGTTTTCAAAATATTAAACTAAAATGTTCGGAGTGTGCAAATAAATGCTTAGGTATTTATGGTGAGGGAACCGTGCTTTTATAGGAAACCTAAATACATAAAATGAAATAAAACAGTAAAGAAATAAATAAAAGAAAATGCAAAACAGAAAACAAAAAAAACAAAAGGGAGCAAGCCCTCCCCCCTCAACTGGGTCGACTGGCCCAGCTAGCCACGCCCCCCCCCTTGGGCCTCAACCACCGAGCCGGCCCACCCCGCGCCCCCACTCCCTTATCCCCCACTCCCCAGGGTCCCGAAACCCTAACCCACCACTCTCCCACCCCCCACGTTGTTCCCCTCCTCCCCCGATCCAGATCGGATCGGGGCTCGCTCGCACGCGCACGCCTCGAGCCCGAAGACCCCGCCGCCTGGACCTCGCCGGCCTGCCCCTCTCCGTCCCCGTCGTCCTCGTCCTCTTCCCCGAGTCGCTCCCCGCGCCCCACTGCCCTTGCCCTGCGAATCCCGGTAAGGACCCCCGCCGCTACGCCTGCTAGCCCCGCCTACGCGCCATACGCGCACGCGCGCGCTCGCCGGTCGCCCCACACTGCTCCGCCCGCACACACCGCTCGGAGCCACACTCCGCCCCTGTCCCTGCATTGCCGCGCGCACCCCACGGCCACGCGATGCGCTCGCCAACCTCCTCGCTCCGTCCACCACCCACGGCCGCCTCCTCCCATGCTGCTTGCTCGCCGCCGACCACCCCCCCCCCCCCACCATCACTCATCGCTGCTGCTCGCTATAGAGCTCGGCCGCGCGCCCGCGCCCCTGGTGCTGCTCTCCCGCCTCCCTGCCGCCGCAGTGGCCGCGCCCCTCCCGCTGCCTCCTCTGTTGCGCTCGCAGGCGCCGTCCCGCCCCACCTTTGCCGCTGCTTGCCGTCGCCTCCATGCCGCCGGGCCGCGTCGGCTCCGCCCACTGTTGCCATGGCCGCGCCACCCGGACCTCGCCACCGCTGCCCTGCTTTCCCCCGCCGCTGCAGCACACCTTGCGCGCGCCTCCCTCATCGGCGCCTCCAGCCGGCGGATCCCGACGAGCCCCCGCGCTCCGGCCGCGGCCATGGCCACCAGCGCCAAGCCGAGCGACCGCACCTTCGCCCGCGTGCCCCTGGGCGTACGCCCGAACGGGGCGCGCCCGTAACCGTCATCCATGCCCTATATGGCCTGGGCCTATGACACATGGGCCCCGCCCAGAGAACGTTTAAAAAAAGAAAAAGGATTAGAACATAATACCAAATAAAATTAATAATTAATTAACTTAATTACTATTAATTAATTAATTAAAGAATTAATTAAACTAATTAATCCTGATTAGATTAACCTAATCAATTAACTAAACCCTAATTAACCTAACAGAGAATGACAGGTGGGTCCCACTGGACCCACGCATCAGTTTGACCCAGTCAACCCCTGTTGACTGCTGATGTTAGCATGACATCATGCTGATGTCATAAATCCAATTTCGAATTAAATTAAATAATTAATTAAATTCCATAAATTAGTAAAAATCTTTAGAAAATCATATCTTCTAATCCGTAACTCGGATTAAATTATTTTCAACATGAAAGTTGCTCTGAACGACGAGACGAATCTGGATACGCAGTCCGTTCGTCCGCCATGCATACCTAGCATTGCAAACACGAAACTCCCCCCCCCCCCCCCGGTTTATCTGTCCAAAAACGCGAAACACCGGAAATACTTTCCCGGATGTTTTCCCCCTTCACCGGTACCATCTCGTACCGCGTTAGGGCACACCTAGCATCACGCTTTGTCATGTCATGCATCGCCATGCATTTGTTTGCATTATATTTATTGTTTCTTCCCCCTCTTCTCTCGCTAGACACCGAGACCGAGGCCGCTGCTACCCAGTACGACTACGGTGTTGACGACCCCTCTCTCTTGCCAGAGCAACCAGGCAAGCCCCCCCCCCCTTGATCACCAGATATCGCCTACTCTCCTCTATACTGCTTGCATTAGAGTAGTGTAGCATGTTACTGCTTTCCATTAATCATATTCTGATGCATAGCCTGTCATTGTTGCTACAACTGTTGATACCTTACCTGCAATCCTAAATGCTTAGTATAGGATGCTAGATTATCATCAGTGGCCCTACATTCTTGTCTGTCTATCGGGCCGAGATCACTTGGGAGGTGGTCACGGGTATATACTTATATACATAATATATGATACTTGTGGTGACTAAAGACGGGTCGGCTCGTAGGAGTACCCGCGAGTGATTCACGGATTGGGTCCGAAAGGATGTTGTCCCGATGGCCCTCTGATTGGATCTTTGTGGCGAAGCGATAGGGCAGGTTGAGACCACCTAGGAGAGAGGTGGGCCTGGCCCTGGTCAGCGTTCGCGGTTACTTCAAAATAACACGCTTAACGAGATCTGGGTATTTGATCTGAGTCTGGCTACTGGCCTATACACACTAACCAACTACGCGGGGACAGTTATGGGCACTCGACGTCGTGGTATCAGCCGTAGCCTTCATGATGTCTGCGACTGAGCGACGCGCGTTGGGTTGGACTGGAACGCCTTCTCTTGTATAAGGGAGGCTAGGTCTGCTCACGGGCCGCCCTCGCAACGTGCAGGTGTGCAATGGGCGATGGGCCCAGACCCCTGCGCCATAGGATTTAGACCGGCGTGCTAACCTCTCTGTTGTGCCTAGGTAGGGCTGCGACGTGTTGATCTTCCGAGGCCGGGCATGACCCAGGAAAGTGTGTCCGGACAAAGGGGATCGAGCGTGTTGGGAAATGTGGTGCACCCCTGCAGGGAAGTTAAACTATTCGAATAGCCATGATCTTCGGTAACAGGACGACTTGGAGTTGTACCTTGACCTTATGACAACTAGAACCGGATACTTAATAAAACACACCCTTCCAAGTGCCAGATACAATCGGTGATCGCTCTCTCATAGGGCGACGAGGGGAGGATCATCGGGTAGGACTATGCTACACGATGCTACTTGGTGAACTTACCTTCTGCTCTCCTCTACATGCTGCAAGATGGAGGTGGCCAGAAGCGTAGTCTTCGATAGGACTAGCTATCCCCCTCTTATTCCGGCATTCTGCAGTTCAGTCCACATATGATAGCCTTATTCCATTTGATACCAATGCACACATTTGTAGTGTAGCTCCTTGCTTGCGAGTACTTTGGATGAGTACTCGCGGTTGCTTTGCTCCCCTTTTTCCCCCTTCCTATACCGTATTGCTGCGACCAGACGATGGATCCCAGGAGCCAGACGCCACCGTCGACGACGACTACTACTACTAGGGAGGTGCCTACTACTATGTGCAGCCCGCTGACGACGACCAGAAGTAGTTTAGGAGGATCCCAGGTAGGAGGCCTGCGCCTCTTTCGATCCGCATCCCAGTTTGTGCTAGCCTTCTTAAGGCAAACTTGCTTAACTTATGTTTGTACTCAGATATTGTTGCTTCCGCTGACTCGTCTATGATCGAGCTCTTGTATTCGAGCCTTCGAGGCCCCTTGCTTGTAATACGATGCTTGTATAACTTATTTTATTTGTAGAGTTGTGTTGTGATATCTTCCCGTGAGTCCCTGATCTTGATCGTACACGTTTGCGTGTATGATTAGTGTATGGTCAAATCGGAGGCGTCACAAGTTGGTATCAGAGCCGACTGCCTGTAGGAATCCCCCTTCCACACTCCTTGGCCGAAGTTGAGTCTAGACATTACAAAAACTTTTACTAACATGGTTGTGTGCCTTACAGGCCCACGTTGCCATCTGGGTGGTATTAGGATCTTTTACTCCTTGATCCTTACTCTGGGACTCTGAACTCTCTTCTACTCGGGTTAAACGATTTTACTAACTTTAACATTAGGATCCCGTGACCACGTTCACCCCAAAGTTGGATAAGCCCTAGTTATTCTTTAGAGTAGTATTTGAACATTATCCATTGTCATTTGACTCCTGTGAAAACATCTTTGTTTTTAGATGGAACCCACGAGACAGGTCGTGCGCCACACGACGGCCATTTGTACCTCAGGATCACCTGCTGTGTTGGTTGAGATGATGACCTATCTGGGTTATCGCTGGCACCCTGAGTACACCGTCTACGAGGAGTACCAGGACTTCAACCAGGAGCAGTACCATACCATCGTCCACCTCTACTCTCGGGAGTATGACTCCACTACCGTGCTGCACACTGCTCATGGTATTGGAGTGACTATCGATATGGCGGTCCACAATGCTGCTTATGCTGCTCTGACACGTCTTTGTGGAGAGTACCAGGAGTTGGACACCTCCCCCTTCAGACACATTGCTATCGCATCCGATGTTGGTGCGGAGGGATACTACACTACTGCCTACTCCACTGTCACCCGAGAGCCCTTCTACCATCAGAACCTGGTTCTGCATGCTGATGGGCTGGATAGAGCTAACCGAGCTCTTCGCCACGAGTTGTACACCACCCATCAGCACCTGTACCGTGCTCTGACGCTATTGCACCCCTCTGTCCGATCTGGTGGTCTGTCACGTTTTGCGATCTACCCTTCCAGGATCGTGATGCCCCAGGGCGTCGGCTGGCCAGATGTCAGAGGCTACTCTCCCGCACTTGGTCCTCTCCTGCCACCTGCGCATCGGGTTCCGCACCAGAGTATCCGCGGACCCCAGGCTACTCGCGTGGAGGTCTTCCCTTCGCGTCACTACAAGCTGTCAGGCTACACCTACCTCCACAGTTCCACCTGGGACTGATGTAGGCTTGCTTGTTAGTGTTAGATGCATTCGCCGCGAGCCTGCGTGCCGCCTATGATGTTCTTAGCCTATGTACTGAACTCTGTGTACTGAACTCTATGCATGTTCTCTTTGGTAAGATATGCCAACTACTATGTAGTACCTATCGTGTTCCTTTCATTATGCATGTTTCATCATGAATGATTTTTGCCTTTGCAAATACTCAATGCTGAACTACCCCTGTTATATATTGGCAGGATGGTTAGACCAGGTGGTCGTGGTCGTGGTGGCCATGCCCCACCACCGCCTGAGTACATTGCTGGTATGATCCAACAGTTGGAGCTGAACCTCCAATTCATGGAAAATATGATGGCTTAGTTTCCTCGCCCCAATATGAACCAGCAGCCAGCCCAAGTGACTCTGCAGGATTTCATGCGCCTCAACCCAACTATGTATCGCAGCTCAACTCAGCCTCTGGATGCTGATGATTGGCTCCGTGACATCACCTACGAGATGGAGTCTGCTGATGTAGCCCCTTCCAGCTACGTCACCTTTGCTTCCTTCTTCTTGAAGGGACCCGCTGCTCAATGGTGGGACAGTCACAGGCGTACTCTGCCAGTTGGAACAATCATCACCTGGCCAGACTTCCAAGCTGCTTTCCGTGCTCGCTTCATTCCTCAAGGAGTCATGGACCATAAGAAGCATGAGTTCCGCAACCTCACCCAAGGCAACAAAACTGTTGAAGCTTATCCGTGGGAGTTTCTTGACTTGTCCCGCTATGCTGAAGAAGACATTGCAACTGATGCACGCAGACAGGAGAAGTTCCGTGATGGCCTATAAGTTGACATCAAGCTTGTACTTCTAGTGCATGACTTTGCTGATTTTGCCACCCTGGTGAACAAGGCCATCAATGTCGAAACTGGTTTGCAGGAATACTAGAGCTCTCACAGACGCAACCGTGACACGGGCTCATCTTCGGGCCCACCCTCGCAGAAGCGTAAGATATGACTTCCCAACAGCATGTACCAGCCAACTGCACCTGCCCCAAGGCAGTCCTATGCTGCACCTCGTCTGCCTACTCCTCCAACTAGGCAGCCAAGGCTTCCAGCTCCACCACCCCAAGCTCATGTTCCCACTCCCAATAATGGTTTGTGCTTCAGGTGTGGTCAACCAGGGCACCGTGCTAGGGAATGCAACCAGAACCAGAATCAACTGGCCCTCCCAGCAACTGGTCGTGGAAGCAACCAGCCCCGCAACAACAATGCCAAGTCTTATGGTCGTGTTCATGCCAACCACGTTGATCTCAATGAAGTTCTAGACCAGCCCGCTACTGTGATGGGTACACTCCTCGTAAATTCAGCACCAGCATCTGTTTTATTTGATACAGGTGCATCACATTCATTCATGTCAGATGATTTTGCATTCATGCATGGCATTAAAAGCGAGGACATGAACACTTCACTATTAGTACACACTCCCGCGGGCCAATGTCGGACCTCCATGATTTGCAATGACGTCCCCGTTCAAATTGAAGGACTGGAATTCCTTGCCTCTCCCATCGTACTGAAGTCCTGTAGCATCGACCTCATTCTGGGAATGGATTGGTTGAAAGTGATACTGCTTCTATAGTTTGCGCCACTAAGGTCGTCCATCTGCTACACCCTTCTGATGAAATAATTGCTTACCAAGCTCATCTAGTTCAGAATGCCGAGGCACGGCTTTATGCCTTGAATGCGTTGAACGCTGCACCACTCGAGGGCATTGAAAACATTCCCATCGTTCGTGAATTCCAAGACGTCTTCCCAGAAGAACTTCGAGGCATTCCCCCTGCTAGAGTTGTCGAATTCTTCATCGACTTGAAACCCGGCACCACCCCTATAGCCAAACGACCCTACAAGATGCCGCCGCATGAACTCATTGAGCTTAAGGAGGAAATCGACAAATCTCTTTTCAAAGGTTTCATTCGCCCTAGTTGCTCTCCTTGGGGAGCACCTTCTCTCTTTGTTAAGAAGAAGGATGGGACAAACCGATTAGTCCAAGACTACCGTCCTATAAACCAAGCTACCATTCAGAATAAATATCCTCTTCCTTGGATCAATGATCTTTATGATCAACTGGCTGGTTCATCAGTGTTCTCCAAACTCGACTTGAGGTTGGGTTACCACCAGATCCGTGTTCGTGAAGAGGACATCCCAAAAACCACCTTCGTGACTCGGTATGGATCATACGAGTACACCGTCATGTCATTCGGCTTAACGAATGCTCCAACCACCTACTCTCGTCTGATGAACTATATATTCATGGATTACCTCGACAAGTTCGTCGTGGTTTATTTGGATGATATCCTTGTATTTTCCAAGAACAAGGAAGAACATGTTGAACATCTTCGTCTTGTGCTGGAAAAGCTTCGAGAGCATCAACTGTATGCTAAGTATTCCAAGTGTGAATTCCGGCTCCCCGAAGTAACCTATCTTGGGCATGTCATCTCCAAGGATGGTATTGCCGTCAACCCTGAACGAGTTCAGGCTATTCTCGATTGGACTCCTCCGAAGAATGTCAAGCAAGTCCGAAGTTTTCTCGGTCTCGCCAGCTATTGTCGTCGATTCATTGAGAACTTCTCCAAGATTGCCAGGCCTCTGACTAATCTGTTGCATGAGGGTGTCAAGTTCGAATGGACAAACAAGTGTCAGGAAAGTTTCCAGGCACTCAAAGAAAAGTTGACTTCTGCCCCAGTGCTTGCTCCACCTCATACTAAGAAAGACTTCGTCATTTACTGTGACGCTTCCCGTCAAGGATTAGGTTGTGTCCTAATGCAAGAGCGCAGAGTGATTGCTTATGCCTCTCGTCAACTGCGCCCTCACGAAGAAAACTACCTAGTTCACGACCTCGAACTTGCTGTTGTCATTCATGCACTAAAGCAGTGGTGACATTACCTTCTCGGTAATCGTTGCGAGATCTTCACGGACCATCAAAGTCTGAAGTATCTGTTTACTCAGCCTGACCTGAACCTCCGTCAGCAGAGATGGATGGAGACTATTGCAGACTTTGACGTGGGTATATCTTATACCCCCGGCAAGGCTAATGTAATGGCTAATGCCTTGAGCCGCAAGTCATACTGCAACCACCTCCAGGTTCACAAAGTTCAGCCCTCGCTTGTCGAAGAATTTAGAAAGTTGAACCTTCATATTGTTCCTCCTAGAGCACTCGCTCCCCTCCCCCAGAGTTTCAGAAGATGAATCTTCGTGTTGTTACTAAGGGTTCTCTAAATACCCTGGCTGTCGTACCAGATCTTGTAGGTGGTATAAAGACTATTCAAGGTTATGACTCTGAAGTCCATAAGATTAAGCGCCATCTAGCAGAAGGAAATCCCTCATTCTTCACTATCGCCGATGATAGCGCCTTGTACTTCAAAGGCCGCCTAGTGGTACCACGTTCGAGGAAAAACCTAGATCAGACTAAAAAGGTTATGAAAGAAGCTCATGATATGCCTTTGTCAATTCATCCTGGTACTACAAAGATGTACCAAGACATCCGTCAGAGATTCTGGTGGTCTAATATGAAGCAAGACATTGCTCGATATGTTGCTGAGTGTGACATTTGCCGCCGTATCAAAGCAGAGCATCAAAGGTCTGCTGGAACTCTGCAACCTATCTCTATTCCTGAATGGAAATGGGACCATGTTGAAATGGACTTCGTCACTGGATTTCCCAAATCGCAGAAAGGTAATGATGCTATTCTTGTCGTCATTGACCGGCTTTCTAAAGTTGCATATTTTCTGGCAGTCAAAGAGATAATCACTGCTAGTCAGCTTGCTACTCTCTACATGTCCAGAATTGTTTCACTTCACGGTATTCCACTGGTTATCAGTTCAGACCGTGGCAGCTTATTCACTTCAAGATTCTGGGCAAGTTTCCAAGAAGCTACGGGAACTCATCGGTCGTTCAGTACTGCTTTTCATCCTCAGTCGCAAGGACAGGTTGAACGTGTCAACCAAGTTCTCGAAGACATGCTTCCAGCTTGTGTAGTTTCCTTCGGCAAGAAATGGGAGGAATCTCTTCCATATGCCGGGTTCTCTTATAATAATAGCTATCAAGCTAGTCTGAAGATGCCCCCTTTCGAAGTGCTATATGGACGAAAGTGTCGGGCCCCTCTGAACTGGTCAGAAACTAGGGAACGTCCACTCTTCGGTCTGAATATTATCCAACAAGCCAAAGAACAAGTTCGCATTATTCGCGAGAATCTCAAGACTTCTCAGTCACGTCAGAAAAGTTAGTATGACCGTCATCACCAAGACATGGTCTATCAACCTGGCGAAAAGGCTTATCTTCGAGTTACACCAATGAAGGGTGCTCACCGTTTCGGGATCAAGGGCAAGCTAGCTCCTCGCTATATCGGTCCCTTCACTATTCTCGAAAGGCGTGGAAAAGTGGCATATCAACTGGAGCTTCCGCCGAACCTTTCCCAGGTTCACGATGTGTTCCATGTGTCACAACTCCACCGTTGCTTCAAGGATCCAATCCGAGTAGTGGATCATGAAGTGCTCGAATTGCAACAGGACCTCTCCTATAAAGAGCATCCGGTCCGCATACTCGACCAAGCTGAACGCCACACATGTCATAAGGCGATCAAATTCCTCAAAGTCCAGTGGTCGAATCACTCTGAAGACGAAGTCACTTGGGAATGTGAGGACCGCCTGCGTGATGAATACCCCGCACTATTTCCTTCTACCTCCTAAATCTCGGGACGAGATTTCTTGTAGTGGAGGAGATTTGTAACGCCCGGATAATCATGCTACAGTAATCCCACGCTAATCATGCCACGTCACCTCGGTTACTATTGCTAACCTCGCAATGATTCGAAACTGTTTCAAATTTAAATTCTAAATAAGTCAAATGACAAACGTTTTCAAAATATTAAACTAAAATGTTCGGAGTGTGCAAATAAATGCTTAGGTATTTATGGTGAGGGAACCGTGCTTTTATAGGAAACCGAAATACATAAAATGAAATAAAATAGTAAAGAAATAAATAAAAGAAAATGCAAAACAGAAAACAAAAAAACAAAAGGGAGCAAGCCCTCCCCCTCAACTGGGTCGACTGGCCCAGCTGGTCACCCTCCCCCCCCCCCTGGGCCTCAACCACCGGGCCGGCCCACCCCGCGCCCCCACTCCCTTATCCCCACACTCCCCAGGGTCCCGAAACCCTAACGCACCACTCTCCCCCACGTTGTTCCCCTCCTCCCCCCGATCTAGATCGGATCGGGGCTCGCTCGCACGCGCGCGCCTCGAGCCCGACGACCCCGCCGCCTGGACCTCGCCGGCGCCTCTTCCTCGCCGGCCTGCCCCTCTCCGTCCCCATCGTCCTCGTCCTCTTCCCCGAGTCGCTCCCCGCGCCCCACTGCCCTTGCCCTGCGAATCCCGGTGAGGACCCCCGCCGCTGCGCCCGCTTGCCCCGCCTACGCGCCGTACGTGCATGCGCACGCTCGCCGGCCGCTCCGCACTGCTCTGCCCGCGCACGCCGCTCGGGGCCTCGCCCCGCCCCTGTCCCTGCATCGCCACGCGCACCCAGCGGCCACGCGATGCGCCCGCCAACCTCCTCGCTCCGGCCACCACCCGCGGCCGCCTCCTCCCATGTTGCTTGCTCGCCGCCGACCCCCCCCCCCACCGCTCGCCGCTGCTGCTCGTTGCGGAGCTCGGCCGCGCGCCCGCGCCCCTGGTGCTGCTCCCCCGCCTCCCTGCCGCCGCAGTGGCTGCGCCCCTCCGCTGCCTCCTTTGCTGCGCTCGTCGGTGCCGTCCCGCCCCTCCTCTGCCGCTGCTTGCCGTCGCCCCCATGCCGCCGGGCCGCGCCACCCGGACCTCGCAACCGCTGCCCTGCTCCCCCCCTCCCGTCGCCGCTGAAGCACGCCTTGCGCGCGCCTCCCTCATTGGCGCCTCCTGCCGGCGAATCCCGACGAGCCCCCGTACTCCGGCCGCGGCCACGGCCACCGGCGCCAAGCCGAGCGCCTGCACCTTCGCCCGCGTGCCCCTGGGCGTACGCCCGAACGGGGCGCGCCCGTAACCGTCGCCCGCGCCCTGTATGGCCTAGGCCTATGACACATGGGCCCCGCCCAGAGAACGTTTAAAAAAAGAAAAAGGATTAAAACATAATAACAAATAAATTAATAATTAATTAATTAAATTAATTACTATTAATTAATTAATTAATTAAAGAATTAATTAAACTAATTAATCCTAATTAGATTAACCTAATCAATTAACTAAACCCTAATTAACCTAACAGAGAATGACAGGTGGGTCCCACTGGACCCACGCGCCAGTTTGACCCAGTCAACCCCTGTTGACTGCTGACGTTAGCATGACATCATGCTGATGTCATAAATCCAATTTCGAATTAAATTAAATAATTAATTAAATTCCAGAAATTAGTAAAATCTTTAGAAAATCATATCTTTTAATCCGTAACTCGGATTAAATTATTTTCAACATGAAAGTTGCTCTGAACGACGAGATGAATCTGAATACGCAGTCCGTTCGTCCGCCACGCATCCCTAGCATTGCAAACACGCAATGCCCCCCCCCCCCTGGTTCATCTGTCCGAAAACATGAAACACTGGAAATACTTCCCCGGATGTTTACCTCCTTCACCGGTACCATCTTGTACCGCGTTAGGGCACACCTAGCATCACGCTTTGTCATGTCGTGCATCGTCATGCATTTGTTTGCATTATATTTATTGTTTCTTCCCCCTCTTCTCTCGCTAGACACCGAGACCGACGCCACTGCTACCCAGTACGACTACGGTGTTGACGACCCCTCTCTCTTGCCAGAGCAACCAGGCAAGCCCCCCCCCTCCTTGATCACCAGATATTGCCTACTCTCCTCTATACTGCTTGCATTAGAGTAGTGTAGCATGTTACTGATTTCCGTTAATCCTATTCTGATGCATAGCCTGTCATTGTTGCTACAACTGTTGATACCTTACCTGCAATCCTAAATGCTTAGTATAGGATGCTAGATTATCATCAGTGGCCCTATATTCTTGTCTGTCTGCCATGCTATACTATCGGGTCATGATCACTTGGGAGGTGGTCACGGGTATATACTTATATACATAATATATGATACTTGTGGTGACTAAAGACGGGTCGACTCGTAGGAGTACCCACGAGTTATTCACGGATTGGGTCCGAAAGGATGTTTGTCCCGACGGCCCTTTGATTGGATCTTTGTGGCGAAGCGACAGGGCAGGTTGAGACCACCTAGGAGAGAGGTGGGCCTGGCCCTGGTTGGCATTCGCGGTTACTTCAAAATAACACGCTTAACGAGATCTGGGTATTTGATATGAGTCTGGCTACTGGCCTATACGCACTAACCAACTACGCGGGGACAGTTATGGGCACTCGACGTTGTGGTATCAGCCGTAGCCTTCGTGATGTCTGCGACTGAGCGGCGCGCGCCGGGTTGGACTGGAACGCCTGCTCTTGTATAAGGGCGGCTAGGTCTGCTCACGGGCCGCCCTCGCAACGTGCAGGTGTGCAATGGGCGATGGGCCCAGACCCCTGCGCCATAGGATTTAGACCGGCGTGCTAACCTCTCTGTTGTGCCTAGGTAGGGCTGCAACGTGTTGATCTTCCGAGGCCGGGCATGACCCAGGAAAGTTTGTCCGGACAAAGGGGATCGAGCGTGTTGGGAAATGTGGTGCACCCCTACAGGGAAGTTAAACTATTCGAATAGCCGTGATCTTCGGTAACAGGACGACTTGGAGTTGTACCTTGACCTTATGACAACTAGAACCGGATACTTAATAAAACACACCCTTCCAAGTGCCAGATACAACCGGTGATCGCTCTCTCATAGGGCGACGAGGGGAGGATCATCGGGTAGGACTATGTTACACGATGCTACTTGGTGAACTTACCTTCTGCTCTCCTCTACATGCTGCAAGATGGAGGTGGCCAGAAGCGTAGTCTTCGATAGGACTAGCTATCCCCCTCTTATTCTGGCATTCTGCAGTTCAGTCCACATATGATAGCCTTATTCCATTTGATACCAATGCACACATTTGTAGTGTAGCTCCTTGCTTGCGAGTACTTTGGATGAGTACTCGCGGTTGCTTTGCTCCCCTTTTTCCCCCTTCCTATACCCTATTGCTGCGACCAGATGATGGATCCCAGGAGCCAGACGCCACCGTCGACGACGACTACTACTACTCGGGACGTGCCTACTACTACGTGCAGCCCGCTGACAACAACCAGGAGTAGTTTAGGAGGATCCCAGGCAGGAGGCTTGCGCCTCTTTCGATCTGCATCCCAGTTTGTGCTAGCCTTCTTAAGGCAAACTTGTTTAACTTATGTCTGTACTCAGATATTGTTGCTTTCGCTGACTCGTCTATGATGGAGCTCTTGTATTCGAGCCTTCGAGGCCCCTGGCTTGTAATATGATGCTTGTATGACTTATTTTATTTGTAGAGTTGTGTTGTGATATCTTCCCGTGAGTCCCTGATCTTGATCGTACACGTTTGCGTGTATGATTAGTGTATGGTCAAATCGGGGGCGTCACAAAGGTGCTCCTTCGGTATTCAGGAGTTGCATAATCTCATAGTCAGAGGAATATGTATAAGTCATGAATAAAGCAATAACAATAAAATTAAACGATCATTATGCTAATCTAACGGATGGGTCTTGTCCATCACATCATTCTCTAATGATGTGATCCCGTTCATCAAATGACAACACATGTCTATGGTTAGGAAACTTAACCATCTTTGATCAACGAGCTAGTCAAGTAGAGGCATACTAGGGACACTCTATTTGTCTATGTATTCACACATGTACTAAGTTTCCGGTTAATACAATTCTAGCATGAATAATAAACATTTATCATGATATAAGGAAGTATAAATAACAACTTTATTATTGCCTCTAGGGCATATTTCCTTCACCACATCTCTAGTCCATGACATGCCAATCATTGAGCATCCTGAAATATTTATCTTGGATGGATATTAGTTCAATGAGCTATATGTTGTTATGAATTACCAAAACCACCCGGAGATTAGTTGCACTTTCACATATGTTGCTCGTCTTCAAGCCACGGACGACCACATCACCATGCGTCTCCAAGTTTGACATGGTGACATGTGGGCTCTGGCTCATGCAGAGCATCAACACATTTGCCATCTTCGTCGGCCACCGGAGGTGCCTGGCTGTGGATGTCGATAAGTTCCCAGGTGTTGAGGCGAGTTGTGTGTACTACATTAAACATCTGAGCACGTCCTCTCACATATGTAGGTGCAACAACGGGAGAGTAGAGACGGTCTCTGACGCCGTCGATTTCCTGAAGCTGGGGGAGAAGTTTGCCCTCGTCGCTGACCGACCTTTCACCATCATCCATCTTCTCTCCGGCTACACCATCAATGTCTCGGGCTCTCAACTGGCCTTACAACAGGTGTCATGGGGCGCCGGCAAATCTTGGTTCAGCTCTTGGGGCAGTGATCCCGATGACTGACAATGTTGTGCTTTTGTTGTGCAATTGTTCTTGTTTTCCCTCTAGTCTTTATGTTATGTTATTTTAGATATGCGGATAAGAAGCAGGTTGATTCTAGGTTAGATCACCTTGGTGGAACTATTGTTTGATGCATTAGAGTATCTCTAAGTGATCCTCAATAAGTTAAAAGAGCAAACGACTGAGTATCTTCTAAAGGAGTATATTTGATCCTCTAAAAAGCAAAAATATTATATAGTGAATGTCCTCTGAGAGATGGATGGCAAACAAACGTTTTATGGCATTTTTAGGTGGTAGCAGATGGCAATTTCTGCCTGTTTTTACCGTAAAATTTTCTTCTTTTTAGAAACTACCATAAGTCTCTGAAGAAATTGTCATGCATCCCTATAGAAGTTGCCAGCAAAAACGTTCGCAAATGCCGCCCCTCCAGCGAACGTTGGATGGCTATTGGGGTCCTAAAAAGGTGTTGTTTCTAACCGGTCCCCTAAATTAATGAAGTAAAACTTACATTTGGCACATACATTTTTCTCGAACACTTGTTACGCACATTCACGGCGGGCAACGACGATGATGGCCACGCCGGAGTCACGAGTCATCGTCCGCTGCTGAACGCATCACACACATCACACGTCCCTCATCGTGTTACTGCTCGCTACCTCACGCGCTACTCGTGCTGCACGGGTGGACGTCGAGCCGCCCGAGTGGTGGGAGTTGTGGAGCAGCCTGGGGTACCCGGAGGCTCCCTTCGCTACATCCTTATGACGCGCTTCCTCCAGTGGCCAGATTGGTGAATCCGCCGCAGCCGCCGGCGTCAAAGCCAGCTTTGAGGCCAGCTCCGGTGCAACCGGCAGGTGGTCGTGGATGCCTTCGTGCAGCTCAATAGTCGGTGGGTGTGCCTGCAGAAGAGCACCGAGGTGAAGCTGAGGACCTTTATAATTTCTTCTTCATCTTGTACTGCAATGCAGTCTCTATTTGCTCTCTAAGGAAAGATCATGTCCTTGTTGAATTCTTGTTAGCATATCAACTGTTTTTTTCTTTAAAATAATTTTAGTTCGTTCACTGTTCTTGCTGGAATTACCAGGTCCTTCACCTCTCTAAACTTGCCTTCCTTTTTATGGATCATTGCAATTGTTCTACCAAATTTGCTCTAACTTAGAACAAATCAAAAATTGCCATGGCAATTGTTGTTTGTACTAGTAACATGACATGGAATTATTTTATCCGCATGGAAATTTGTAGAATTGTTTATTATAGTATAAGTGATATGTTTCTTATAGTATGATGGCATTTTTATAGATTTTTGATTGTGGTCATACGTTTTTTTTTGTAGTGATATGTTGCAATGGAAACTCAAAACATTGGGCCATGCCAACTCACCCCAAAATATCATATAAGTGTGGCTCATGTGCATTTTTAGTAATCAGATCATATCATTTTTACTATTCAGAACATGGTAGTTTTATTTTAGGTACCATGGCATTTTTACTAGTTAAGAGGATGACAATTTTTCGAAATTAGACCATGGAAATTTTCAATTCATGCAACCATGGCAAAATTATGCTTTGATCATGGCAACTGTTTTTCCATGGCATTTTTCCTGTTTTTTTGACATGTCAAAGTGTGTATATCTTCTGTTCTTGGTGGTTGTGGTGGTGGTGGTGTGTGTGGGGGGGGGGGGGGGTAGTATGAGTATTTTCTGAAATGTTTTCACATGGCAATGTTTTGCAATAATGTCCTAAATGTTCCCATGGCAATTTCCTTCTCATGAAAATTATGTAGATAATCATCATAACATCATAAAATGTTCAACAAAAAAGGTTTGGACGCACTTGAAATGTTTTTTATAGTAAAAAATAAAAAAGTGAAACTTTTGTCAGAACAAGCATTCTCTATTGTATTACTCACGTGTAAAGTATCGCGACAAAATGACTTTCATGGTTTTTGGAACGAATAAAAACAAAATGAATACTATATTAATATTACTAGTCACATAGTTTGTACCTGAAATTTTGTCTTTTTACCAACAATTCCACACAATTTATTTTGTCTTGAAACTTTACACGTGAGTAATACACTAGAGAATTTTCTAGTGTATTTTTGGAACCTGGGTGCCATGGCGGGTTTTTTAGTTGGAGGATGCCGTTTAAAAAAAATAAACCATGTCAATTTCACGTTATGTACATAACATGGTAGTTTTATCCTAGGTACCATGACAAATTTTTTAGCTAGAGGATGGCATTTTAAAGATTAGATCATGGCAATTTCAAGTTATGTACCATGGAAAAATTATTCTTCAGGTCATGGCAATTTCATTAGTAACACCATTGGCAAAAATATTTTTCACCATGTTATTTTTTTGGCAAGTGGCACAAAAGGTTTTTTAGACTAAGAACTTTTTCATTAGGCCATGGTATTTTTGCTATTCAGACCATGTCAATTTTATTGTAGCATGGCATTTATTTGTGCACCATTTCAAATTTGTGACATGCTATATCGTACTAGTAGAATGCCCGTGCGTTGCTACGGGCTTATAAAATATTTTGCTAAAGTTATATAAACATGATGCATTTAAAATTTCACATGTAGAGATAGCACAGGCTCAACTTCACTTGCAAAATAAATTGATTAAAAAAAGCAATTTGACAATGTATACATTTAGAGCGATGATCCAACTAAAAATCTGTTACAAATTAAGATATACTTGATGCGATTAACAAATTCTTGCACAATATTAGAAATGTTGTTTTTAACTTCATTAGCACGATAATATTTGAGCAAGTAAAGTAAAAAATGTATTCCTCAACTCATATCTTTTCTTCAACAAGCAATATATGTAGTTTGAGGGGCCTATGTGGGTTTCTCCCTCTTGCTTTAGCTAGCCAAATACAAACGTGCTAACAATATGTACCTTTTCACCCACTCTGTCTCGTGGATGGTCATGAGCATGCATACACTATATGTAAGCATTTATCACCTACAATTTCACATATATAATATAGTAATGTCATTATATATTTTGATTTATATTATTAAGTACAACGTTTATGTGATTGATCTTATATCACCATGCAAGAACTTGTCGTCTTTTATAAGGCATTCCAACTCGTCGTTTGATAACAAGGCATCTTCAATGTCGTTTGATAACTCATCGTTATATCATCATGCAAGAACTCGTTGTTTGATAACAAAAATTCTAGCATGATTGTTTCAATGATGGTAATATCTTTAGTCTTGGTGAATTTTTCTAGCATAGTATAGACGCGACTGCTCATACATACGCACATCCACTCACCCTTATGAATGCACACATGCAAACCCTACCCTTATGAGCACCTTTGAGAGACCGAGCCGACATATCATCTTGAGATTTATGAAGTCACTGTAGGCGCCCTCATCATCGACGAAAACGTCTCCTCCCATTGAAAGCGCATCGGTGGAAATCCTGAAATAAATCCAGGAATAATGCAAGCAGTAGTATTGAACCCTGGAGGGATGGGATACCACTGACCCTCTAACCATCAAACCACAGTTTGCTTCGCAACTTGGTGAATTTTTGTTCTCTTCCAATGTCGTCTTATGACCCTTGTTGATTCTTTTAAGGTCGATATAATCCACCTCAATCTTTCTCATATTCTACAAAATTGAACATATATGGAAATACAACTGTGAGTACTATATATCATGTGCAACATACGTACAAATATATTCAAACAAATAATTAAGGTCATCTCTAATGTGAGAACTCATTTCCCCTCATACATCGGGCGTGTTTGGACTTCAAACGGGTGCCCAAGGCTCCCCGAGTCTGAGATCCCCCAGATCTAGGCTATATGTATGATTTTCAAATCTAGGCTATATGTATGATTGTCCGAACTGTTCAACATGTTATCTCCAACATGTGGGCCCAACACAAAAGCCGTCGTAGCGGGACATTTCTCGCTAGAGCTCTCTCCTTCTAAACCGGATGGTGCCCACCTCACCTTCGCCATGGCACCCTCTCTCTTTCACACTGTACTTCCCACAGATCACCAAGGAGTCTCCCACCAACCACCCCGCCCTCGTGTTGGTGGCGATCCTCCAGCACCATCAAGGGAGAGGAGGCGTGTGCCGCCCATGACAGCCCCCGAACGAAGTGTTTTGAATCAGAATGATCGAATTGATTGATCGATGGTTACAGGCCCCCTTTTATATGTCCCGAAGAGACATGATGATCCCTCGAGGAGGCGTCGGTTCCAGGAGATCGAAGGGAGGCGTCGGTTGCGGGACAAACCGCAACGACAGTTTGGGCAAGGGGAGATTTTCCCCTAATTACAGAATTATTTTTACACTCCCCCTAATCTACGCTTGACCATGTAGATCATCTTCACGATTGTCCGGGAAGCTCTATCATCTCAAAAGATTCTCCTTCAAAAGTTCTTCATAAAATCTTTGATGAGATCCTCAAACATATACTCACAAAGAAAGATAGCATAATGTGATGTCATTAAAATGAGGATATCTCAAGAAGAGACCCCCCCCTGACACCTGCAAGTCCCTAAGTCTTCGCATGCCAATTCCATGAACACATTTCTGGAATGTAGAATTTGGTAGAGACTTGGTAAATAAATCAGCAAGGTTGTCGCATGATTTGACTTGTAGAATGCTTATTTCCCCGCTTTTCTGAATATTATGGGGGAAAACCCATTTAGAAGAAATATGCTTAGTGATATTACTCTTGATGTATCCTGTTTGCATCTGCGCAACACAGGCCGCATTATCTTCATAGATAATGGTAGGTGATTTTATCGAACCCATTCCACATGACTGTTGTATGTGGTTTATCATTCTGCGAAGCCATACACATTCGCATGTTGCTTCAAATAATGAAATTATTTCAGAATGATTGGTAGATGTAGCCACCCGAGTTTGTTTCGAAGACTTCCATGATATAGCAGTGCCACCATGTAGGAAAACGAAGCCGGTCTAAGATCTAGCATTATGGGGATCAGACAAATAGTTGGTATCTGCATATCCAATCACATCAGAGTCCTGATTTTTCTGGAACTGGAAAGATAGGCCAAGATCCTTTGTGCCTTGAAGATATTGAAAGATATTGTTCACTCCAGACCAATGACGTTTGGTGGGAGCTGCGTTATGTCTAGCAAGTAGATTCATTGCAAATGCAATATCAGGTCTTGTGCAATTTGCAAGATACATAAGCACTCCAACAGCACTAAGGTATGGAACTTCAGGTCCCAACACCTCTTCTCCATCATCCCTTGGTCTGAACGGATCTTTCTCTACGTCTAGAGATCGAACCACCATGGGAGTTTTAGATGGATAGGATTTGTCCATATTGAATTTCTCCAATATTTTCTGGATATAGGCAGATTGGTGTACCATGATTCCTGAGGGAAGGTGCTCAAGTTGAATACCTAAGAAAAATTTGATTTTACCCAAATCCTTCATCTCAAATTCCATCTTTAGGTGATTGTGTGCTTCATCAATGCCTGGTGTGATGCCGATGATGTTGAAATCATCAACATACACAGAGATGATGCAAAATCCTGTAGAGGACTTCTTGACAAAAACACATGGGCAATCAACACTATTGGAGTAACCTTTCTGAAGAAGGAACTCACTGAGTCGGTTGTACCACATCCGTCCCGACTGCCTTAAGCCATATAGTGACTTATTCAGCTTTACACAATACATGTTGCGTTTCACATTTTTATTCGGGACAGAGATTCCATCAGGAACCTTCATATATATGTCCGAATCTAGTGACCCATAAAGATATGCGGTCACAACGTCCATCAACTGCATAGATAGACGATTTTGCACTGCCAAAGATATAAGATATCGGAAAGTGGTTGCACTCACTACTGGAGAATATGTTTCAGTGAAATCAATGCCGGGTTTCTGCGTGAAACCTTATGCTACGGGCCTTGCTTTATATCTCACCACCTCATAGTTCTCATTCCGTTTCCGGAGAAAAACCCATTTGAATCCCACAAGGAAAACATTGGGAGGTGTAGGTATTGCTTCAGTGAATACCTTTCTTTTGTTTAGTGAGGCAATTTCTGCTTGGATTGCATCCTTCCATTTAGGTCAGTCGGAGCGCTTTTGGCACTCAACGATAGACCTTGGATCATGATCAGTGAGAAGGATATCTGCAATCTTTTCAGCAAAATATATGTCGACAGTTGTAGTCTTACGGTCAAATGATTCTCCAGAATCAACATAGTTGGTGGAAATTTCCTGCACCCCTAGTGACTCTTCATGATTTCCCAATACGATCGAGTCTGGGTGTTCCGATGTCCCAGTCAGTTTGTGCACACTGAAACTGGGTTGTGGAGGTTTCCCTTCCACTGAGTGTATACTACCCATCAGGTGTTTGTCAACATTGAGTTGACCTGCATTTCCTAACTCCAAGGTTTTTCTCCTCAATTTCCTTTGCTGCTTGCTAGAAGCATGCTCCGGGTCAGAGGCCGTACTACTCCCCCTCTTTTCAGGAATAGGGAGTTGAGTGGTTTTTATTGGTACCTCCACTCTTTCTGGCGTGTTTCTGGCCGGGTTTAAGGATTTTGTAACACCTTTCAAATCAGTAAATGAATCTGGCAGATTATTTGCAAGATGTTGCAAATTAATGATCTTCCGAACTTGAAGTTCGGTCTCATGGGTACGTGGATCAGAGGATGAAATGGAATGAGCATTCCAATCAATTTCCGGGCATTCTTTCTGGTACTTGAAATCTCCCCCTAATGCCGGAAAATGTTCCTCATTAAATATGCAATCAGCGTGACGGGCTGTGAACAGATCCCCAGTTAGGGGTTCCAGGTACTTAATAATCGACGGCGATTTGTACCCCACATAGATCCCCAACTTCCTGTGTGGTCCCATAGATGTCTGCTGTGGTGGTGAGATCGGGATGTATGCAGCACATCCGAACTTACGTAGATGGGAAATGCTTGGAGGATTTCCACGTACCAATTCCAGAGGGGAAGAACTGTGATATGCAGTTGGCCTCAATTGTATCAAGTCAGCAGCGTGTAAAACAGTGTGACCCCAACAAGAGGTTGGTAAGTTGCAATTCGTCAACAAAGGTCTTGCAATGAGTTTGATCCTCTTAATCAATGCTTCAGCCAAACCATTTTGTGTATGGACATATGGAACAGAGTGCTGAACTTCAATCCCCAAAGCCATGCAATAATCATTGAAAGCACGTGAGGAGAATTCTGCAGCATTGTCCATCTGAATTGATTTAATTCGACTTTCAGGGTAATGGGCTTGCAACTTAATGACTTGCCTCATTATCTTGGCAAATGCATGGTTTCGTGTGGATAGAAGACACACATGTGACCATCATGTAGATGCGTCAATCAGAACCATGAAATACCGGAAAGGTCCAGATAATGGCTGAATGGGACCACAAATGTCTCCTTGAATACGTTCAAAGAACTGAAGTGGTTCAACTTGTATTTTGAGGTGTGAGGGCCTCAAAATTAGCTTTCCCGTGGCACAAGATGTGCACACAAAATTAAAAGATTGAGGAAATTTTGACTCAAGCAAATTATGACCAATGAAATTGCTAGTAATTTTTCTCATCATCCCTATTCCAGGATGGCCTAGGCGATCATGCCAGGTTTGGAATGCGTTAACATTCTGAAAAATTACTTTGTATGCAACATGTTCCACGGGTTTGATGTACGTATAGTACAAACCAGACTATAGAGAAGGAATTTTCTCATGTACCTTTTTGCCATATCCGTCATCTTTAGTAAAGAGTAAATACTCCTCTTTGTTGCCTTCATGGGTTTCAATATGAAAACCATTTTTACGAATATCTCGATAACTGATCAGGGTACATGCAGAATTGGGATACAGTAAAGCATCCTCAATTGTCACATATGTACCACTTGGGAGGGTGAATATGGCACGTCCAGTACCAACAATCAGAGTATCGCGTCCAGCGATAGTTAGGATATGTCCATTTATCTTTTTCAGAGTTTGGAAATATTTCATCTCCCTCAGTATGGAGTTTATGGCACCACTGTCCACAAGGCATAATTCCTCTTCCATCGGATTGTCCCCGTAGAAAACGGCGGGGAGTGCTTCCTCTCTTCTCCTTTCTCTATTGCCTTTTGCTCTCGTTGGCTGTTCTACGTGCGTGATAACGTGTTTTGAATCAGAATGATCGAATTGATTGATCGATGGTTACAGGCCCCCTTTTATATGTCCCGAAGAGAAACGACGATCCCTCGAGGAGGCGTCGGTTCCAGGAGATCGAAGGGAAGTGTCGGTTGCGGGACAAACCGCAACGACGGTTTGGGCAAGGGGAGATTTTCCCCTAATTACAGAATTATTTTTAACACGAAGATTGCAAATCTAATATCTCTTGAGCCATTGCCATGTCGTAACATAGTTGAAGGTCGTACATTACCACGGAACAAAAATATGATGTCTGTTGTTGGACATGCAATTGATACACCACCGTACCTGTTATTAAGTGTTAAAGCAACCAACCAATGCATTTATCCTTCTATCCTAATCAAGAAATTGCATGACGACCTTTTTATCCTAACCAAAAAATTGTAGGATCAGAAAATTTCTTGTTTCCCATATACAACAGTGTGGACTAACCCCAGTAAAAGCATCCTTTTGTAGGAAGCTAGTGAACGCATCAAAATAAGTGCAGCATACTTTTACTCAACCACGCATATACATATTCGTTTATGTATTATATATTGATGAACTAACATGCGCCACCTACCTCCTATCCAAATTTTACTGCTCGTCATCTATATCTCTACTACCTAAAATCACTCTGGTAATCTGAAATTAGCTGACCGATTGATTTGCATCTGAATTAGAAACACACAATTGCATTTATCTTCAAAAACATGTATTCTACATGTTGGAACAGGGACCAAGACAATTTCAAAATACAAGCGACCATTCGTAAGCATCTAGTGTTAAGAGGTAGAAATACATCAGGTTACTCTCCCATAGTGGTGAAGTGGCATGACTGGAGAGCAGCAACTGCCCGCGGTCGCCTAGGTCGTGAGTCTCAGGTCTCCCCTGGAAGAACATTAAAAGGCAGCAGTTAGGCAATCGGTCAGATATGTCATGAACGCACACAATTTTTCCATAACCATTTTTTGCATTATCTTGGCTCAGATCAAGCACAAAGATCAAAACAGAGAAGTGCAGAAAAATATGATCTGAAGCAAAAGAGATAAGGTTTATGAGCAGACGGAGAGGTTAAGGACTCACGTTACAATCACACTACTATTTGCATCACCCTCCTTATTTTAGCAAAAAAAAAAATAGTAAGTTGTTTGGGTCCAACACACCTTAAGATCTATAATTTATAAATCATCGCTACAAATGTTGTGGTGTGCCTCTTTCCATTATACACTTTGAAATGAATGAATGAAATCTGATTGAGTATATATAAAGTTGAGATGTGTAAGTTCCATGTTGGAAATTTAATCTTTCTAAGGAAAGGATTCAACATGAGGCATAAATCATGTTGGAAACACATCTGTAGCTGGCCCTACTAAGTATGAAAGGATTAACATCATACTACATTTTATATAAATTATGAACTCAGTATAATTTGAAGTGTTATGCTATTGCATACCGGTCCATTTAAGCAAACTTTGTATTTCCCAGATAAAAAATTGCAGTCTAAAAGAGGGAACATAGCAAATTGTAGGGATGGAAAACTATATAGGCATTATGTTATCTTCATTATGTAGCACCCCTACGCCACTTGGAGATTCAGAGATAGACTAACTTGCAAAGTCTGAAGTAGTGTGATGACGCAAATAAAAGCAGCCATCAGTAAGTTTCATCATAAGATAAGATGAATTTGATGCTAGAAAAGTTACTTGAGCATGTTAACAAAAATCCTAATGAACAATTCATAATACCCACAAGAAAAAATGCAATTACTGATGATTCTTATCAGTAGCAAGTTGGCCCAGAGTTGAACAAATATTGTCTTGCACCATAAGATCCATGCATAAACTGAAAGAAAACCAAACGATACTTGATGAATGTACCAGAACCAACTTGGTTAAAAGTGGTCAATCATATATTCTCTTAAAAAACAGTGGAAATAGGACCAGATAATATCACACGTGGATTTGTAGGCTGTGCTCGACAAGGTTCCGAAATTGCACAATAGTATGTCCTCCTATACCTATAAAAAGTTGATGTCCTGCTACGCACTTGAGGATTACAAAGATTTGTATCTACATCACATGACCCTTGAATATACACTCCATATTGGTCAAGTATGTACAGTGGAAGATTATGTGTAGAGGTTTCATTCTCAAGTATGTACATGACCCTTGAATATACACCCCATATCACACGTGGAAATAGTACGCGTGCACGTGCAACGCACGTCTCAACAAATATAAATGTTAATATACACTGTATTATTGGATGCTGTACATTTTCACTGGAATTTTAAATATTTTGTTAACTGTAATAACAATCGAGTGCACAATATTGAAGCAGTACTATCTAAAATACATCACACGAACTAAAATATTAGAAATGTTTTTCAACAGAAAAATATTAGTCTTGACACAAATGCTCGAGTACATTCAAGTCCAAAATAAATAGTGATGAACACTAATTTGTCATTGTTCTAATCACAACATCCATTTGAAAGATTTGATGCTTATACACAAAACAAACAAGTATAACATGGTTCTTTATCCGAACCAAACTATTGCTTCCAAAGGTGATGACAATTGTCGCTGATAAATGGGCAGGGGCTACCTACCAAGTACCAAAATTTGGTTGACTACCCGCAAAGCTAAAAGTTAACTCGATTTATAGCAAGGGGACTCTTGCAGCACTATTTGTTCAGACTATCTGCTGGAAGTATGAACATATGAAGCTACAAAGCAAATAAAAATGTCAACAGTAAACCTCTCTTCGAGACACATGATCATAGTCCTCAATGTAGTAGAAAAGCAGTGGAGCAGAATTTCTCGATACCGACTGCATGGCGGGTTACATACATCAGGGAGGAACTACTACTGATAAAAATGCTTACCACCCATGGATTCCATAGCACCTGAAATTTTGGAGTGCAGAAAACAAAAGTATTAGTTAGAAACAATGAAGTACCTAACAAATTGCAAGTTTAAAAATCAAAATATATCTTCCCATACCCCTTTCACCAGTCAAATAATGTGGAATATAATGAAAAGGGGCCTACTTATTTACCTCTGCTTATTTGTCAGTTATGTTCTAAGAGCCGTCCACCTTAGGGTCTTGCTTCTTCATCTTCCTCCACGTATATTTGGTGATAAGCTCCATCTTCTCCAGCTTGTTCTTTTTCAGGACCTTCCCGTTACCCCTTCTTAGAATCATCTCTTGTGGTATCCTTGGCATCAGTATGCAACACTGATAAATTTAGGCTAATGAAAAAATATATAGGGTACTTAAGTGCTTGTATAGAAAAAGAATAAGACATAGTTTGTAGAACATGCCATGTATATTTTTATGGTTCAGAAGAAGAAACTCAGCTACCATTATCATTTATCAATGTCTACCTCCTCTTTTCTCTCATAAACCCACAAGAAGAAACGGAAGCAGTGTACCAGACATTTATGTAAGAGTTCTTAGCACACAAAATCGACTATAAACCGAACCGAGCACAACCTAGTAATTCATAACAGCAGGTGAACATCTTAAATTTTATAAGGCATCTCAATGTAGTAGCCAAGGACAACAGCCTTTTTCGTCTTTAAATTTCCTGAAGCATGTCGAGCTTCCTAACACTAATAATCAATAAATGAAGCCATTTAGATTTGTCACTAAAGAAGTAAATGTAGCATGAGAGAAAAAGTAATTGATTATTTCTTATGATTTCATACCAGAAAGGAAGAAAAGACAAAATATTGGACCAGCAAACCCGGGGCCAATTGTTAATAATCCTATGTTATTTCAACCATAAGTCTCAGTATGCTGTTGTGTACATAATGGTACAGGTTCACATGTATCAATTGAACAAGCTCACCAGATACTAAGCTGGAAATAAGGTCTTCCAGCCCTATCAGTAAGTATAGAATTGTGAGCACCGGATACACAAGGACCATGATCAGCGCAAAGCATGACACATATCTGTCAAAAATACGAAGAAACTTTATTAGGACCAAGTAAACTCTAGATATAGAAGGGGGGAAGTATAAAATTATGACTTTGATTCCCCAACCTGCAAAAAATATTTAACCCCAAGCCTTGATTCCCACTATCAAAGAGTTGCTGCCAAGGATGTTGTGACTGCTCTTATTGTTGGAGTCACCCTCCATGAGAATGAAACCTCTACACATGTCTCCAGTACCTCCGATGAGCAAGGGAATAGGGTGTAACCTAAAATTCTAAATTCTATTTAAATGAAACTGTTTTAACTATACATGATAATAGCATGACCAAGATTGAACATTATACAACTAATATGTGAAAAGAGCAGCATCAGCTATCATCCTGCTACTCCTTTTCCTTATAACCTTGATAAATATTTTTTGATGATTGATACAAGGGATAGGAGACCCAAACCATCATGAATAGAACGCCACAAACAGCATGGTGAGCGGACATGTAAGGAATAAATGTTGAATGGACTCCTCGTTGCAATAAAAATAGCACATTGTGCAGCCCTGTCAATTATGCTTTTTCAGATTGTGCTTGGTTATGTCTATGAGCCACAAGACAGCGGCATCATGGTCCTCCTCCCCAAGGATCACTCGTCCCAGTGAGTTTAGCTCGGGGACCATTCAGGAAGAGCTGGAGAAGCAAGGTAACCGAGTAGCTTCGCCGTGACATCCATTGTCGAAGACGGGGTAACCTATAAACTGATGAACCAACTAAAGTAGTTATATGAATAAAATCACTATACATGAGAGGGCTTTGCAGTGCATTAAGAAAACTACAAAAAAAACTGATGAACAGAACAATAAAATTCAAGCTCTAACAGGTAGACTCAATGGACGGCGGCTTGGTCGGTTAATCACCATCATTTCTATCTACGTGAATATGATTCTGCCCTCTTCAGACAGACTTGCAAAAAATACTGCTACATTGACAAAAGTTGTTGGCATCTCACAAATGCATTTCCTAGTGTGTTTTTGTTGTGGAAAACAAAAGGTCAATTTGTTAGACCTTTCAGCCTGAGCATTGATAGTTGTGGATGACACTAGGAGAGTTGGGACAATTTTCGTTGGTTTATTTCTCACACAATGCCATGCCAACCTGAGGGGTTGGGGATACATATTTATAGGCTGCTAGCCAGCCAAGGCATATGCTAAGATGCTGCTAAGATGCCAGTCTAAGATGCTAGTCTAAGATGCTAGTCTAAGATGCTAACTGACAGTCCTTGATGGTCAAGAACAGAACTCTATCCTAACAGCCAGTCCTTGATGGTCCAGGACTTTATCCTCCTAACTGCCACAAGGACCATGTGCTGCAGCCCCACAAGGACCCTAGTACACAGACTTATCCATCATTCTCCCCCTAAGTCTTGTACGTCGTCTTGTGGGAGAGTTGAATCATCCCAATCCTGGAGCAAAGTTCGAGGAACTTGACCCTCCCAAGGGGCTTGGTGAGCAGGTCTGCGAGCTGATCCTTGGTGTTGATGTAGCTCGCCTCGATAATCCCTTCTTCCACACAGCTGCGGATGAAGTGATACCTCAGTCGGATGTGCTTGCTCCGTTCGTGGAACACGGGGTTCTTTGCCAGGGCCAGGGCGGACTTGCTGTCCACCAGGAGCTGCACCGTTCTGGTGTCTTGAACGAGAAGATCACCAAGCAGTCGAGCAAGCCAGAGCGCCTGAGTACAGGCGGTGGAGGCCGCTATGTACTCAGCCTCACAGCTGGACAGGGCCACCACCTGCTGCTTGACTGATTGCCAGCTCACGAGACACTTGCCGAGGAAGAGGAGGATCCCGCTCGTGCTCTTGCTGGTGTCGATGTCGCCGGCGTGGTCGCTGTCGCTGTACCCAACGAAGTGTGCCGCCCCAGGGCACCTAGGGTAATGGAGGCCGTGGTCGAGGGTCCCTGCTATGTAGCGGACGATCCTCTTCACTGCCTGCTGGTGTTCCGACGTTGGTCGCTCCATGAACCGACTGACATAGCCGACGGAGAATGCCAAGTCCGGCCGTGTGTGAGTGAGGTAGCGAAGGCTCCCCACAAGGCGTCGGTACTGCGTAGTATCCACTTCCTCCGTCGTGCTGTCGCGACTTAGTTTCAGCCTCTCCTCCATCGGAGTGAGAGCTGGATGGCAGTCGGTGAGCCCAGCTAGCTCAACGATGCGCTTGGCGTAGGCGGACTGTCGAAGCGCGATCCCGGAGTGGTCCTGGTGCACCTCAATCCCTAGATAGAAGGAGAGGAGCCCCAGGTCACTCATCTGGAACGTGGCCTTCATGTCTTCCTTGAACGCCGCCACCTCTGCATCTTTGGTGCCGGTGATCACCAGGTCGTCAACGTAGACGCCCACCAGCAGGGCATTTCCTCCACTCCCCCGTCGGTAGATGGCAGCCTCATGCGGGCTCTGCTCGAAACCCATCTTCTTCAGCGTGGAGTCCAGCTTGGCGTTCCACGCCCTGGGTGCCTGCCGCAGGCCATAGAGAGCCTTGCGCAGGCGGAGCACCTTGCCCTCCTGGCCGGGAATCGTAAACCCCGGTGGCTGATGCACGTAGACTTCCTCCTTCAAGTCGCCATTGAGGAATGCCGACTTAACGTCCATGTGGTGGACACGCCAGCCCTCCTGGGCAGCCAGCGCAAGGAGAAGTCGCACGGACTCCATCCGTGCCACGGGAGCGAAAGCGTCGTCGAAGTCGACTCCTTCCTGCTGCAAGAAGCCTCGGGCCACCAAACGAGCCTTGTGCTTGATGATGGCGCCGGCTCCATCCCTCTTCAGCTTGAACACCCACTTAAGGGTGATTGCGCGGTGACCTCGAGGGAGATCAGCAAGCTCCCAGGTGCGGTTTTGCTCGACCGCATCCATCTCCAACTTCATCGCGGCGCGCCATGCCGCGTCTCTCTCGGCCTCTGCAAAGGACCGTGGTTCGCCGTCTTCACACACGAGCTGTAGCTGCGCCTCCAGGTCACGTGGCACCAGTCCTGGCACCGGCTGGTCGCCGAGCACATTATCCATCGTACGGTACCGCAGCGGTTCGCCTCCATACCATGCGTCGACCCGCTCCTCGTCGTGAGTGAGCGGGGAAGCGAACTTCATCGGGTTGTGCTCTGCGTGAGCTGGTGCTGATGAAGACGAGCCCGGAGTGGCGACCGCCGGGGCTGGAGTATGCGGCGTCGCTGGTTGTGGTGTCGTCGGTGTAGCAGGCGCCGGAGTCGATGTAGTTTTGGGGGCCGGGGTAGACGTGCCCGGTGAAGAGGAGCTGCTTGCTCCCCCAGCTTCCTTGAAGTGAGCGTACTCGACAATGAAGTCGTCATACGTCGGCGTCGAGCCGTCGTCCACCGCCTTGTCCCATTGCCACCCTCGCCCTTCGTTGAACACGACGTCTCGCGCTGTGCGCACACGTTGTGTCTTTGGGTCGAGGATGCGGTAGGCCTTTGAGCCCTCCGCGTAGCCGATGAAGACTCCCGGAGTGCTCCTGTCGTCGAGCTTGCCGATGTGGCCGAGCTCCTTGGCGAACGCAAGGCAGCCAAAGACCCGCAAATGAGAGACCGCCGGCTTCTGCCCATGCCAGGCCTCGTACGGAGTTCTGCCGTCGAGTGCCTTAGTAGGAGAGCGGTTGAGGATGTAGACGGCTGTTAGCACCGCCTCTCCCCAGAAGACAGCCGGCATCCCTCTCTGCTTGAGGAGAGCCCGAGCCATCCCCACAACCGTCTGGTTGCGCCGCTCGACGACGCCGTTTTGCTGCGGGCTGTACGGCGCGGAGTAGTGGCGCTGGATGCCCTCATCGGCGCAGTACGACGCGAATTCAGCCGCCGTGAACTCGCCGCCGTTGTCAGTGCGCAACACGCGCAATTTGCGGCCGCTCTCCGCCTCCACACCAACCTGCGCGCGCCTGATGGCGTCCGCCGCTTCTCCCTTACTGCCGAGGATCATCACCCACATGTAGCGGGAGAGATCGTCGACGAGCAGCAGGAAGTAGCGTCGACCTCCTGGTGTGGCTGGCGTCACCGGGCCGCACAGGTCTCCGTGCACGAGCTCCAGCTTCTCCTTAGCCCGAAAACTCGCCTGTTGGGGAAAGGGGAGTCGTCTTTGCTTTGTCAGTACGCAGATGTCGCAGAACTGCTCCACATGGTCGAGGCATGGCAGGCCTCGCACCATCTCCTTGGCACTTAGACGCTTCAGGGCCTCAAAGTGAAGGTGCCCAAAGCGCTCATGCCACCGCCACGCCTCGTCGTCTCGACGGACAGCGAGACAGACCGGTTGTGCCACCTGCACATCAAGGACGTAGAGTCGATTTTCACCTCTGGGCACCTTGGCGAGAAGGCGACGCTGGCGATCCCAGATGCGTAGGACCCCATGCTCAATCAGCACGCGTGAGCCGTTCTCATCCAGCTGTCCCAAGCTGATGATGGAATTCCTTAGCGCGGGGATGTAGTAGACACCGGTGAGCAGCCGGTGCTCTCCCATCTTGGTGGTGAAGATGACGGAGCCGACGCCCTTTATCTCCACAGCGGAGGCATCCCCGAACTTGACGGAGCCTCGCGCATCGGAGTCGAGCTCGGCGAAGAATTCCCTTCGACCGGTCATGTGGTGGGTGGCGCCGGTGTCGAGGCACCACCCCGTAGCCTTGTCCTTCCCGGAGCCATCGCCGAGAAGAGCATGTGCTTTTGGCTCATCGAGGTGGATGAAAGCCTTTGCGACTGGAGTCGCTGAGGGTAGCTCAATGCTTGCATGCGCCATGAACAGAGCCGTCTCCTCCTCCTTCGCCTGTGCGACGTGAGCCTGGCCTTGTCGTGGTTGCCGACACTCATTGGCCCAATGGCCAAACCGGCCACAGTTGTGGCAACTGTTGTCTTGTGCCGGCCTGGGCTTGCCAGCGGCGCCGTCCTTGGCGCCTCCGCGGGCGTCACCTTCGGCACGTCCTTGTGCCCTGCCCGGGGGGCCTCTTCGCGCCTTACGCTGCTTGCCACGCTTGCGGCCGCCCGTCGAGGAGGAAGGCTCCCCCTTCTTGTCACCAAGGCTGGGATCCCACTGCTCCCGAGTTAGGAGCAGCTTCCCGCCGGTGGTGACGGGCCCCGAGGGGGGCTGTGGCTCGTCGGTGTCGACGACCTTGAGTCGACCTATCGCCTCCTCGATCGTCATCGTGGAGAGGTCCAGCAACGACTCGATCGAGCGAGCCATCTGCTTGTACTTCTCGGGAATGCACCGAAAAAGCTTCTCGACAGCTCTCTCCTCGGTGTAGGTGGCATCGCCAAACTTCACCATCTTCTGCAGCAGAGTGTTGAGACGGAGAGCAAAGTCATCAACGTCCTCACCTGGCTTGAAGCCCAGGTTCTCCCACTCCTTACGAAGTGCCTGCAGGGTGGACTTGCGAGCACGGTCGCTGCCGATGCGTGCTGCGGCGATGGCGTCCCAAGCCTCCTTGGCAGTCCGCTTGTTGGAAAGCGAGAACTGCATCTCGGGCGGGACTGCGGCGATGAGGGCGTCCAGCGCTCGTCGATCCTCTAGGTGGTCGACGTTGCTGTCCTGGACTGCCTCCCACATGCGCCGCACCTGGAGCCTGACCTTCATGATCCCGGCCCACTCGACGTAGTTGGTTTTAGTGAGGGTAGGCCACCCAACACTGGAACCAACATCCCTGACCACAGTCCGGACCTCGTAGAGGCCGCGGTCCTGGTCGTTGCAGCCGCCGTCGCGGTGCGCGCCTCCACCTGGAGCGCGGGCGTGCTCGGCTGCCCACTGCGCCGTCCGCTCCTGCGCCACTTTGGCGCGATCTGCGTCGGCGCCGTCGTCCGCAGGCGCGGAGCTGCTGGAGCTGCCGGGGCTGCCGCGGAGTGCCTTGGCATCCGCCGTAGCCTCACGGGCTGCTTCTGCTGCTGCTGCTGCTTCTACCTCCGCCCTGGCTGCTTCTACCTCCGCTCTGGCTGCTGCCAGCTCCGCTGCAGCCAGCCTCGACACTCTTGCCGCCGCAGCAGCCGCTGCTACAGCCGCTCGCTCACGCTCCTCTGCCACGGCGCGCTCGGCCTCTTGTCGGCGCCGCATGCTCGAGGTAGCCGTGTGCTGAGAGCGACCTGCAGACATGGCTCGCTGCAGGGGGGCTGTTGCGTGAAGAGGAGGCTGATGAAGACGAGCTGCTGCTCGACAGTCCGGAGGGAGGAAGGTAACCAGAGGCAGACGGAGCAGCTGCTGCTACCGACTTGGGCTGCTCACAGGAAATGCTCAGGGTGCAGGTTAACCTGGCTCTGATACCACTTGTTAGACCTTTCAGCCTGAGCATTGATAGTTGTGGATGACACTAGGAGAGTTGGGACAATTTTCGTTGGTTTATTTCTCACACAATGCCATGCCAACCTGAGGGGTTGGGGATACATATTTATAGGCTGCTAGCCAGCCAAGGCATATGCTAAGATGCTGCTAAGATGCCAGTCTAAGATGCTAGTCTAAGATGCTAGTCTAAGATGCTAACTGACAGTCCTTGATGGTCAAGAACAGAACTCTATCCTAACAGCCAGTCCTTGATGGTCCAGGACTTTATCCTCCTAACTGCCACAAGGACCATGTGCTGCAGCCCCACAAGGACCCTAGTACACAGACTTATCCATCACAATTGTTTTCAAGAAAGACAGAGCCATATCTCGCAGAATATAAGTCTCGCTGCAAAGCAGCAGAGAGACTCGAGATTTCCAACATTAAACATGAGAAAACAATCATCGGTATGTACCTTTTTTACCAAGGACTGTGTCTTGCTTGATTTCTTATGCATACAAGCATGGTTTTCTCTCAGGCAGACACGGGAAACTTAACTTGATGCAAAGTATGCAACAAAGAAAAGGAAAATAAATTGCTCTGCATTGTCCAATAGTCTTCATTTTAATACTTTAACTGTACTTAAGGTAATGTGCTAGCATAAAATGAGCTGGTTTTGCTTTTTGTGATGTTTGCTGATGTCAGGCACATTTCATGAGTGAGGAAATGAGTCCAACCATCCATTCATTCTGTGTTCTTTTGGGAATAGCCTAGCATCAAATTCAAGTTTTCTTTAGAAAAGATAAAATCGTTGCATAGTCGACATAGATAACCTCAATACGGTGGAGGATAAAGTACAACTCAGTACCAAGTATTAGCTAGAGAGTGCCCCTGGTTATTTTGTTCCAATTAAACTGAAACTATCGGACAACACGATAGGCGAAAACTCCATGTGCTAAACAATCGAACATCAGCCATGACTCATCGCATCTTACCTGCAGAAGTGGCAAGGGCATCGTTGTGTGAACAATCTGACATCAGATCACGTGTATTTCGAGTCCGCGATGAACTAATTGACCAGTAAAACAACAATCTGGTCCCAGCCCATTCGAGCAATCAAGGCTCTGTTGATGCCCTACACCAATTCCGGAAGAAGAAGGATCAGTGCCCACATTAGCCAAGGAAAGAAATCAAGCACCTTTTAGAAAGGTATAATCACAGATTGACAGTCTAGGGGCTGGACGTACGTCATTTGGCGGATGATGTAGATTGTAGTCCATGCATTGGGGTTAACCTGACGGAAACACACATAAGTAATGAGTTCAGTGATCACCGCGAACAAGGCAGATTCTAAGTAATTTTAACAAATGGAACACAACTCAATCTTCTTCACTGTGGAGCATTTTCACAAGAAATCAGGGTATCCATACCTGAATAGTGTGCCTTGAAATGCCATCCACCAAGTTGTGGATCTACCTGCTTGCTGGTGACCATTTTTAGTTGGAAGTAGATTTTTCATATTTTCATGTTTTGCATTCAACAAATGCAATGCCTGCGCGGGTACTTATGTTAGATCTCAATGTTTTCCGTCACAACAATCTGCATAACACACATACATACAAAATGAGAAGCAATAGAAGGGCAACTAAAAATAATATTAGCAGTAGCACGAGCTGGCACACGCTCACATAGCTAGCATCACACCTCTTGTCTCTCTCTCTCTCTCTCTCTCTCTCTCTCTCTCTCTCTCTCTCTCTCTCTCTCTCTCTGTGTGTGTGTGTGTAGGCATTAGCAGCAACAACATTAGGGACGGCTTTTGTGTTGGGCTCTAGCCAGAAAAGACTGCCTGACCATGGCCTGAACAGAGAGAGGGAAGGGAAGGGCCTTCCATAGCGAGCCATGGCCTGCACGCCCGCCATAGTGCTCCTCCGTCACACCCGCGGCCTGCAGAAACCAACTGCACGGATCAAATCAAAAAATACAGAAGAAGAAGATGAGGTGAGGGGAGGGGAGGCGAGGGGAGGAGGATGGAGGGCGTCAGTACCTTTGATGTCTACGTGCTGCAACCCGTCACCGACGTTGATGTCCACCACATCAGCAACCACCGAGAGAAGGCCGCCGCCGCCGCCGTCGTCGCCCCATCCCCATCCATCCATGGGTGGGTGTTGGGCTAGGGTTTCATCCCCATCCATCCATTGGTCGGGCCGGACCTCCATGGCCGACCTCGCGGGCCAGGTGGACGAGGGCGCGGTGGTGCCGCTGCGGATCTGGGCGCCCCCTCACCTTGTCGCGTGATATGGAGCCTTCTCTCCCATAGCCCCACACCTTGTCACGCGGATCCAGGCTGAGAAGGTGAGAGGCTGGAGCGGCGGCGCTAGAGGAGGAGGAGGCCGACGGCGGTGGGTTGAGGCAACGGCGGGGTTGGGGTTGGGGCAGAGGAGAGTGGCGGTGGGCAAGTGCATCGAGAGGGCACGAGGGAGCGAGCGCCTGACTTTTTAACCTTCGTAGATTTTTTGAGGACGATTTTCTGTCGATGAACCGTAGTGTTTCACAACGGGCATCGTGGTAGCATACTGATTTTTTTGTCGGTCTCGAGGGTGGAAGGGGGAATTGCTGGGTTGCGGGAGGTGGGATCCAGGACGAAAATTAACCGTTTTTGATGGGACGAAAATTGATCGGACTCCTAATGGAGCAGTTGGTAGTCTCGCTTTCAGGTTTTTTTCGTCTCACCACTTTCGTCTGGTTTTTTTTCGTAAGTTAACCGTCGTAGATTTTTTCGTCGCCTCCCCCACTTCATCGGTTTATTTTCACTTCACCCTCTCACACAACAAAAAAAACTGAACGGATCAGAACTTTCCATACTGACGCAAATTATTTAGTAATGTCTTTATGTAAAAGAATCAATCACAATCAATCTCTAAAGATCAAATCTAAATTAATTAATCTTCATAACGTTTGTTTCCTTTCGAATCACGTCCATAACTTTCCTTCTTTGTTTACGCAAAAACTGTTTGGTAGCAGAGATTATGAAGCTTCCTATGAGTGTAGTAATAGAAAGTATTCTTTTTCTTGATGATTCGTTTCCATGCATGATGATAGTAAATTAGGCCAACATTCACCACTATTTATCAACGTCATCAATCGTATCCATTCCTACCAGTTTTAAGGGAATCTGCTCGCTATGTCTTTTTTAAGGGGATCCGCTCGCTAAGTCGTCGTCGCACGTTATTTTCACAAGCAATTTTCCTAAAAAGGGCGTGGGTATTGGTAGTTGAACGCCCGCTAGATTTTCCGCCTGTCCCATCCTCGCGCTGTACCGCCGCCACCCGCCGAATTTCCAGCCGCCCGAGCCCGTTAACTTTGCCAGCCATCGGGTCGACTGCCCCCGCCCCAAACCCCCATCCCCGAGCACTAGCTATCGCCGCGTTGCCGCCCCAAGCTCCACGCCACCGGGAACGAATCAAGCGTCGTCCCGACACCGCCGTCGCCGGCCCAGCACCTCCAGCCTTGCATGGACAACTTCAATGTGCAGTCTCCCTTGCTGCCTCACCTTCTGCCAGTGCATGCAGCGGCGGGGTTGGACGCGTGCGTGCTTGCTAGCTTGCTCTCCGTGCGTACGTACTTGCTCTGCGTGCGTCTCACCGGCCAATGCGCATGATGCGTGTGTGCCTGCTTTTCTGTATGTGTATGCCAGCGTGATGCGTGTGTGCGTTGCTGTGTGTGTATGATATAGATGGCCCGAGTGTGTGCATGCTATGCTCTGCTCTCTGCTGATCTATGTGTTGGTGCTCCTGCTATATGTTCATGCCATACAAATGAAATTTCTGTTAATCTTCTAACATGTTGAGTTGGTTCTCTCTGTCTTCTGAGGGGGTGAATGCAAAGCAGTCTATTAAGCCATGCACTATTGCTGAGCTAAATTGACAAAAAAATATTGGTAGCCATAGTTGTAGTTTAAGTAGTAGCGAGTTGTCTGATATGTATAAAGAGCCCGTTGCAACTGAGTACGTTGCTAAATTGACAAAAAAGATCGCCAGTGTCACTTGATATGTATGAAAATATTAAATGTATTATTAACATGATTAATATTAAACTCTTAAAGTTAATGTGGCCCCGTTGCAACGCATGGGCGTTCTTCTAGTAGGGATATGTTATGCACCATGGCATTATTTCAGACCATGTCATTTCTTATCATTTTTATACCATGGCAATTTCAATTTATGTCATATGGCATTTTTTTTACTTTTTTCAGTACATGGTAGTTTTTTTGTCATGGCAATAATCTTTAAAACTAGTTGCCATGTAATCAACGAATATTTCTCTCCAAATCATGGCAATTTTGTAATTGTATCCTTTTTGTCACATGGTATTTTTTTTTAAAAATAATAGCGTTTCATACATCCTCATGGGAAATTCTCACATTTTTTTCTCGTCTCCAAAACATGGCTCGTTTTTGCAAATTACTCGTATCGTTTCTTTTTCATATGGCAATTTTGTAGGGAGCGCCTGGAACTCATTCGAGTGAGACATCAAATGGTCTCATTCACGTGACGTATGCATGACGTCCTCTTTTCTTGTCCCAGCCCGTTTCCCTCTCAGGCCAGCACTGTCCTTCTCTTTGTCCCAGCCCGTTTCCCTCTCAGGCTCGCACTATGCCTCTCAATAACGGGCCTCTTTTGCTTGTCAGTTTTTTTTGTTGTTATTTGTTTTGGTTGTTGAAGCGCCGCAGCCCGTTTCCCTCGCAGGCCCACACTGTCCCTAATCTTTTGTTTTGGTTGCCATTGTTAAATAAGCCAATCAAAACAAGGACAACTGGGATAGCTGCACATACAGGAAGATTTGGTGCTGGTGTTTGTGCTACAATGGCATTGAAATAGGCAAATGGCGGAACGGCTAGTCTGTTCAAACACTTTGATCACCATAAAAAATCCCTTCCTAGCGAGAAACACCTAAAATCATCCCCTGCCACGTAACCACACTCTAATAAAAGTTCATAAATGCTATGGTACTCTGAATCTAACAAATTCAGACTTGCTGTACAATTTCTCTAGCAGAGACAGACTTCTATCAAATAGAGATTCCTGGCTCAATGAATCAAAATCCTCATCCCCTGCTGCCCAACCCACTACTCCAACGTGACCTACACAAAATTCACCAGTGCGAGCCGATGCATTCTACAGAACAAAAAATCGCGGCGCTGAGTTGAACGGAGCGGAACCAAACTGGAACTTCGCACACAAACGAAAAAAAAAAACATAGAGATAGCGTGATGTGGACTTGGTCTTACTCTATCGTGTGCCGCGTGCTCAGTGTCGCCGGCGCAGAGATCGGGGGGCCTGCCCATGGCGGACGGCGCGTCGCCTGCGCGGAGCTCCCGGGCGGTGCAGACGGCGAGGGACTTGTCGGGCGCGCGGGGCTCCTGGACAGGGCAGACGGCGGGGGCTTTGTCGAGCACGCGAAGCTCCAGTACGGTGGGGATGGCGGGTGGCTCATCGGCGGCGACATCGCAGGCCATCGTCTTCGATGCGCTCGCCCCCGTCTCTGCCCAGCTGTCTCTCTCCCACCGATTCAAACAGTGCCAGCCAAAAAGAGATAGAAGCAGAGCCGCACAACCTGGTGTTATCCGTTGCAAAACGTTGGACATCTTCCACAAAAACCCTCCAAAAAAAAGTAATACAGTTGAGTTCAAAAAATGGCCTTTATGCTCCTACACAAGAGGTTGTTTGTGTAAAAAACATACATGAGATCATACCCTGTAAGAAAAATTGATACAAAAAAATATTTTAATAAAAATAATTATTATACAATATTGATCATGGTAAAAACTAGGGACTATATCTTTTTTACAAAATGATGTTATATTAAAACAAAGTAAAAAATCATTTGTTTTGTTCCATTAAAAAAGGGAAAAAATCTTAAAAAAAGGAAATAGTAGTAAATAGAATGTGAGTCAAGCATCAACTTGGAACTGGTTGAAAAATCGTTCCTCAACAAACACACTGACACCAGCACCTCTCAATTACGATTTCAGTGGTTGACTTGCAAAAAAATAAGGATTCGTACAGAAAACAAGTTTCCCCCTCCTCCTCCCCCTAGTTGCAAGTCGATGCTCGGCTAGCAACTTCTCCGCCTCCTCCTCGGTTGTGGCTCGATGGTAGACTCGCAAAAACTAGGAACCTTGAGAAACACACAAACACACGCACACACACACACTTTCCTCTAGCTGCGAGTCGATGGGTAACTTGCAACTGGGGACCCTCGACACATGCACACACACATCCCCCTAGTTGCGAGTCGATGGTCAACTTGCAAGTTGCAAACTGGGCGCCACAAATAAAACACACACACACACACCCCTAGTTGCAAATCAATAGGCAACTTGCAACTGGGGGTCCTCAACAAAACACACACACCACCCCCCTAATTAGAAGTCGGTGATTGAGATGCAACTGGGGCCCTTGACAAAAAAACACACACCCCTCTAGTTGCAAGTCGATTATCGACATGCAGTTGGGCATCTCCCCCTAGTTGCGAGTCGATGGTCAACTTGCAACTGGGGGCCACGAATAAAATACACACACACATACACACATCTCCTAGTTGCGAGTCGGATGGGCAACTTGCAACTGGGGTCCTCAACAAAACACACACACCCCCTAGTTGTGAGTCGGTGGTTGAGATGCAACTGGGCCCCTTGACAAAAAAGACACACACACGCACACACACACACACCAACTAGTTGCAAGTGGTTATCCGAGACACAATTGGGGACCCTCAACACACACATGCACGCACACTCCCCCCCTAGTTGCAAGTCGATGGTCAACTTGCAACTGGGGGCCACGGATAAAAAAACACATATACACACACACATCCCTAGTTGCGAGTTGATGGGCAACTTGCAACTAGGGGTCCTCGACAAACACTTACACCCCCTAGTTAGAAGTTGGTGGTTGAGATGCAATTAGGGACCCCTTGACAAAAAGACACACACACGCACACACTTCTAGTTGCGAGTCGGTTATTGACATGCAACTAGGGACCCACAACAAAACACACACACAAACACACGCACACACACATCATAGTTGCGAGTCGATGGGGTAACTTGCAACTGGGGACCCTCGACACACGCACACACAACTCTCCCTTGTTGCGAGTTGATGGTCAAACTAGCAACTAGGGGCCACGAATAAAAAAACACAGACACACCCTAGTTGCGAGTCAATGGGCAACTTGCAACTGGGGGTCCTCAACACCCCCCTAGTTGCGAGTCGATGCTTGACATGCAACTGGGGCCCCCTTAACAGAAAGACACGCGCATGCACACACTTATAGTTGCAAGTCAGT
>NC_057800.1:629951692-629953478 GCF_018294505.1 Triticum aestivum | reverse complement strand
ATGCACACACACCTCTTCCTAGTTACGAGTTGATGGTCAACTTGTAACTGGGGGCCACGAATAAAACACACACACACACACACACCCTAGTTGCGAGTCGTTGGGCAACTTGCAACTGGGGACCCCCCTTGACAAAAACACACACACACACCTCTGCCTAGTTATGAGTTGATGGTGAACTTGCAACTGGGGGCCAAGAATAAAAAACAAAACACACACACACACACACCAGATGAACATCAACCTACACACACTAGCAGCCGCAAAAAGGATCAACACCATTAAAAGGAAGCGAACAACAGACTGAAAAGAGGGGCGATCAGACAGGGCTTCGTATATCCTACAAGCGTACTTGGGCTTCTGCGTGGAAAATGTTCCGGGCCGGAATGCAAGTGGCCTTCGTCAAACAAAAAAGAAAAGAAAAAAAACATGCGACAAAAAGAAAAGAACGGGCTGTGAGCGGGACAACAGATGGGCCGCGCCTCCTGTCGCTACGAAGCTCTCCACCTGGAGGAAGCATGAATCGTTGCGCGGCTGGATCGGACGGTCTAAGGGCCAGTTCTTTTGCTGGCTTTTTTGGGCTTCCAGAATAAGCTGCCCCCTACCCAGCTTATTCTAGAAGCCGAACCAAATTTTTTCTTTTAGAAGCTTACTAGTCAATTCTTAACTATTAGGCTTCTAAAAAAATAATTTTGGTTGGGCTTCTAGAATAAGCTGGGTAGGGGGTAGCTTATTTCAGCTTATTCTAGAAGCTAGCAAAAGAACTGGCCCTAAAAAGTGAATGAGACCAATTAGTTTCTCATTTGAATGAGTTTCAGCAAATCCGAATTTTGTATGTGTTTTTTTAGAGATTTGGCAAATTTGATGCTATATTGCATGCCAAATTTATGTTTTTGTATGTCCTTGCTTTTCTGATTTTAAGGCATTTTTTATGATTTTTCTAACATGGAATCAATTGTCCCATGTTTACTAACTAACCAAAATAAATAGTTATTTTCTTTGGTAAGTCATTAAGTTCTAAGATGGCCGGTAATTCATGGTGATTGCATACAAAAACTTATACTAAAAAAAATGTAAGATTTCCATTTCATCTCTATTTCATCCAACCTTTCTTATATATGCCTTCCTCTTTCCTTCTCCTTTTTGATTTTCTCCATTGATTTTTCCTAACATGGAATCAATTGTCCCATGTTTACTAACTTACCAAAAAATAGTTATTTTCTTTGGTAAGTCATTAAGTTCTTACCAAATAAGATGTCCGGTAATTCATGGCCATTGCATACAAAAACTTGCTAAAATTTGAGCACATCAATGTAATAGATGTGCAATCACAGACTAATCTACTTTTTTTAGGGCAATTATCTAATCTAGATCGAATTACGTTCGTTTCAGATTTCGAAGGATCGGTTCTCTCTCTCCGTAGGGTGGGGCCCGCATGTCGGGTCCCAGGCCCGGAAAGCAAGCGAGCGGCCCACGCGGCCGAGTAATAGGCTAGCGTGTGTGGACGGGTGCGGCTCTCGGCTCGCCACGGCGGAAGACGGGATGTCGCTCCCCCGTCGCGCCGGCGCGGGCGACACGAGCGCCTTCTTCGTGGCGACGCTGGTGTTGTGGGCCGTGTCGGTGGGGTTCGAGATCGGCGCCCTGGGCCGCCGCGAGCTGCTGACCGCGGCCGCCTGCTTCGCCTTCTTCCAAACCCGCTCTTCGTCAACACTGCCGTCTCGCTCCTCCACTCCTCCCTCACCCTCCGCCTCAGTCAGGTCCGGCCTCTTCCTCTCTCGCCCCCCTT